>NW_015160224.1:724304-747770 GCF_001447785.1 Gekko japonicus | reverse complement strand
ACAAAGGAAATGTAAAGAAGGCCGTTAAATGCTTTGTCTGTTCCCGAACGGGCCATCTTTCCAAAGACTGCTGGTTTAGACAATCACAGACAGATCAAAGAAATAAAGACATGCGCTCTCCCCCTATTTCTTCTGTAAGAGGAAACGCCAGAGGGCGTGGCAATGGGAAGCCAAACGGTCATCAGGGGCAGGAAAAATCCAAGCCTGTGTTTCTCCTGAGAGAGGCTGTGCCAGAAACTGCAGGAAAGCGAGCCGAATGTGCGAATGTGCTTGCTGTAAACATTAATCATAGCAGAGAATACAGTGATGAATCACTGTGGCTACTGGACACAGGGAGTGCCGTCCACATTTGCAACAGTGCTGAATATTTTGTTGATCTGAATAAAGATGAGATGCCCAAACTGATCAAAGTTGATAATGAACCATTGAGAGTTGCTGGAACAGGAAAGATTTTTCTTAATGTGTTAAATTCTGCTGGCCAAATTCAGCAAATGACTTTAAATGATTGTGTATTTGTGCCTGAAGCTAGTACTTGTCTGATCTCCTCAAGGAGAATTATTGCTGCTGGTTTTAACATTAATCTTAAAAAGGGACAAGGAAAAATTTGGCACAAAGATGGAGTCGAGCTCATTATGGAAGAGCACGACAGTTACCATTATGTAAGAAATCTTGGCATAACTGAAAATGATGAACTGGACACAAGTGGACCTGTGTTTCACACAAAATCATCTGAATGTGAGCACAAAGACTGTTTATTTAAATGGCATGTGATGTTTGCTCACAGAAATTTACAAAGTGTGAGAAAGCTTCTGAAGGGCTGTAATATTGATGCTGTTGAATGCAATACTATTAGTAATGGTTGTGATACCTGTTTTAAGGCAAAAGGCAAAGCGCCTTGTTACAGAGGCAAAAATCCAGAACAAGATAAAGGTTTTCTAGAGACTGTGTACTCAGATCTTGTTGGCCCTATCAAACAATCTACTGGTGGTAGTAAATACTTTGTGACTTTTATGGAAGCAAAATCCAGATATGTCTATACCTACCTACTTAAAAGTAAAGACCAAGTACTTGACAAATTTAAGTGCTATGTTGCTGCTGTTAAAAATAAATTTGGCAAAGCGCCTGAAGTGTTATTCACTGACAATGGCACAGAGTATTGCAGCAGTGAGTTCCAAAGGTTCATGGAACAAGAAGGAATTGAACATCAAACAACTATTGTTTATTCTCCAGAACAAAATGGAACAGCGGAACGCTTAAACAGAACCATACTAGAAATGGCGCGTTCTATGCTAATACAATCTGGAATTTCAGAAGATATGTGGGGTGAAGCAGTCAATACAGCTACTTACCTGCACAATAGAGTTCCATCTAAAACTACAAATAAAATTCCTTTTCAATTATGGCATAACAGGATGCCTGGACTTAAACACATTAAAGCATTTGGATCTAAAGCCTATGCCCACATTCCAAAAGAGAAAAGGGGCAAATTAGAGCCAAGAGCAGAAATTGGTATCCTAGTGGGGTACGCTCAAGGAGGAAAAGGCTACCGAATTTTTGATTCTACAAACTGTGTAATTAGAGAATGCAATGTGGTACATGTTGATGAGAGTAACATCCTGCAAACTCCTAAGCCAGCTGAGTCCACAGCACAACCTGTCAATCAGGAATCTACAGATGTCTCTTTCTTTGATGTGATCACTTGGCAATCTGCAGAGACCACCTGTGACCAGGCAGGTCCATCTCCACAAGAGGATTCCACCTCAGAAGGGGAACAAGGGAATTCCACCTCAGAAGGGGAACCAGGAGAGGCAACGCCAAGGGTAAGAGAGACAACTGCTGTGAGACAATCAGCAAGGAGTACCAAAGGTGTTCCACCACCAATGTACGGAATTTGTGCAAGTGTGCAACAAATAAAGGAACCTACTAACTGGAAGGAAGTTAATCAACTACCTGCATCTGAAAGAAGCAAGTGGATTAATGCCATGGAAGAAGAATTTGCATCTTTGCAAGACAAACAAGTTTGGACTCTTACTGAGTTACCTTCAGAAAGAAAAGCCATCGGCTGTAAGTGGGTGTACAAAGTGAAGTATAACCCTGACGGCGAAGTGGACAAGTACAAAGCTCGTCTTGTCGCAAAAGGATTTTCTCAAAAATATGGAATCGATTTCTCGGAAACTTTTGCACCTGTTGTAAGCTACACAACCTTCAGAACACTTTTGAGCATAGCAGCCTCAAGGGGCATGCACATTGAACATTTGGACGTCAAAACTGCGTTTCTCAATGGAGAATTGAATGAAGAAATCTACATGGAACAACCAGAAGGATTTTCAACAAAAGGACAAGAAGGCCTAGTGTGCAAACTCAACAAAAGCGTTTATGGACTAAAGCAAGCAGCAAAAGCGTGGAATGAGAAACTGACTGAACTGTTACAAAAACAGAACTTTCAACAAGGAATAGCAGAACCGTGTTTGTTCTCAAGAATCAAAAATGGACAATATCAGTACATACTCATTTATGTTGATGACTTGATTATTTGTTGTGAAAATCAAGGAGATGTACAGGAAATAGCAGATGAACTAAACAAGGAAGTGGAAGTGAAACAATTGGGACCTATAAAACACTATCTTGGAATACAAATTGAAAGAACTGATGATGGAAGTTTTCTTCTAAGCCAAAAGCAAAAGATCATGGACTTTATTGAATCTGTAGGAATGAAACATTCCAAGCCAGTGAGCACACCTCTTGAAAAGGATTACCTCAAGAATACAGAGGGACCACTACTTCCAAATAACCACGAATACAGATCAGCAATAGGAAAATTATTGTATCTTAGCAAAATTTGTCGACCAGACATAACTTCAGCTGTTGGACTATTATGCAGAAAGACCAGCTCACCGACTATCCATGACTGGAAAGCTGTAAAAAGACTGGCAAGATACCTAAAAGGAACTTTGGATTACAAACTGAAAATCTCATCCTGTGATGAACCAAGACTGACTGGATTCATGGATGCCAACTGGGGAAAAGACACAACTGATGGAAAATCTACAAGTGGATACTTATTCTACTATGGAAACAGTTTAATTGACTGGACTAGTCAAAAGCAATCTGTTGTAGCGATCTCTACTGCAGAAGCTGAATGTGTATCAGCGCAAAGTGCCAGCTATGAACTGTACTGGATCATTCATCTACTGAAAGACTTTGGAATAGACGAACCGAAACCAATAATAATGTATGAGGACAATCAAGCTTGCATCGTTCTCTGCAAAGGTGAGAGCACCAAATCCAAGAGTAAGACCATTGCTCTTCAATGCAAATATGTGAAAGACTTACAAGACAAAGGACTCATTGAACTTCGTTACTGTCCTACTGACCAGATGACTGCCGACATCCTGACCAAGCCGCTTGACAAGCAACGTTTTTGAGAATCTTCGTAAAAGTTTAAATTTGCATGATTTCAGTGTTATAACTTGAGAAGGGGTGTTGGAAGTTACAAGTTAGAACACTTCTATTCAGTATTTACTGAGTTAATATTGTGTTCTGAATCACATGTTTGTTTGTATCCTATCTGCTTAGAGAGTTAGAAAGCCCGCCAGATACAGATCTAGTTTGTTGTTCTGATTGGGGAATGGAGTGTTACTATTTAGCATTTTATGGCTCTTTGTCCCTGAGCAAGAAGAAGCTCCACTCTCCATCACTCTCCATTAGACCTTAGCCATGTAAGGAAGTCTATCTAGACATGAGGATGTAGAAATAAAGCTCTTTGTTATTTTACCTCCTGTTTACCCTACCCTTGATAGGTTGTTAGTAAATTTTTATATTTTGAAACTACCATGGACTCAGACTCATTTTTACTCTGCTAAACTCTGCTGAATTAAGAAATTAAGAAATTAAATACTAAACTATCTAACACCAACCCGTGGCGTGCCGCCAAAGATGCGCAGTTAAAAAGTACCTGCAAAGATCTACTAGCAAATGGTTTGCCACGGGCTGCAAACGGACTCGTTCGGTGTGATCACGCCAGTGCGCGCCTATTCCCTTCGGCCGTTCTCTTTGCAGCACGCACTAAAGGACAAAACCCCAGTGCGCCGCCATTGCGTCTAATTGCATAATGGCGGATCAGAATGCAACGGTGCAAATAGCCATGCCTCCCCCCCCCAACGTTTTCCGGCACGTGTGGCTGGGACCTCAGTCTGGCAACCCTACACCCCCCATCCCCAACAGTGGCCGGGGGAACCTGGCAACCCTCGGATTTCTTTGAAAATGGTTCAAAACTGGACACTGGTAAGCTTATGGGTGGGGGGTGTTGTGTGTTATTCATCAGGAACACCACCTGGTACTTGTAGTTATGGCCATACCAAAATATTCACAAGCCTACATCAGCACATCACCGGGAGCTACTTCCCGCTTTCCCCAAGTACAAAAACTTGCAGCTCTACAATACCACTGTCTTGTCCCCAAAAGGATCTCATCTGTGCCTTGAATCCAAAAACGGTGTTCTGACAAAGAACGAGTACAAAAAAGCCCATTTGTTTTTCCATTAACCAATACCCCCTGAATGCAGACACACAAGGCAGCGGCTTGAATAGTCTCTAAAACACCTCCTCATTCTACTCTAATTGCTTTAAGCTGTCCCCCCCCACACACACACACACTCCATCCCAGAGCTGTTCAGGCCTTCTTCTTTTTTAAAAACAAAAAATGAAAATAGAAAACACATGTTCCATTTTCCATATAGTTAAAAAAAACAGCCATCTTAATAAGTCGCCTATTTGACAATTTGTTTGGCAACATATGGGAGACACTTGTAAATTCCCCTCTTAATAACAAATAACAGATGGCAAAATACAAGTCTGGGAACACAAGCGTTTTTTGGGGGGGCTTTTGTGTGTGTGTGTAAACGGGACGTGGCCGCGTCCGCCGTGCTGAGCACCCACGCAATGAGGGCCTCCAGCTCAGTGCCTTGGCTTTGCAGGTATTATCTGGCCTGCTTTAGATGGCAGCTATTTGGAAGGGAGAAAAGACGGGGGGGGGGGAGACTCAAGGAAGAGGGGGGGGGTGGGGAGACTCAAGCAATTTTCTGGTTTATACACATAGCTGCTCTTTTCCTTTTGATTGATTGAGCCCAGTTGTCAAGCATTTCCGTAAAGTCGTTGAAAAGAAAGGTCCCCTGGTGGGCATTGAAAGAACCTGATGCAAAACTTCTAATATGTTTTATTGCAACTTGTTCTTCAAAAAAAAAAAATTTAAAAAGAAAAAGAAAAGGGGGGGGGGTTGGAAGGACAAGGAAAGCCAAGCGAATGTGCATTTACTTTGATAATCACATAAGCCATTCAGGTGGGACAAGTTTCTCTCTTGAAAGTGGGTTACAATTAACATCTAGATAATTACGGGGCATTTTTTTAAGAAAAAAGGAGGGGTGTCCTCCCACCCCAAAGACGACAGAGCAGAAGCCCTCCCGCAGGGGCGGCTGTAATTGCCACCGTGAAGAGATTGTGTGGAGTGAAATCCAAAGTGCCCTTTAAGGTTAGAAAATTAAAGGGTCCTTGCAAAGAAAGAAGGGGGAAGAAAAACCGCACGTTTGCATCAGCAGAGCGGAGAGGGGGAAATGGGTGGCTTTTGAAGGCCCTCTCTGGGTCTCTCCTCAAGCAAGCCCGCGAGAGGCTGCAGCGCTTTGTCCCAGCAGCTCTGGAATGGTTTCATGGTGCCCCCATCCTGGGCAAAGACCTGCAGCCTGCCTGCCCTGTGGCAGGGCTGCCAGGACTGGGGGGGGCTTGGGGGGGAGAGGGGAGAGACCTCAGCAGGGGACAAGGCCACACAGGCCACCCTCCAAAGCAGCCGTGTTCTCCAGGGGAGCCGACCTCTGCTGTCTGGAGAGCAATGGTAATAGCCGGAAACCTCCAGGCCCCAACTGGAGGTTGGCAACCCTATCCTGTGGCAACCCGGCAGTTGATTGAGTCCTGGTTCACACAAGGCAGGAGAATGAGGTGACCCAGCCTTGGTGGGTCCCAGCTGTCAGCATTCCTTGGTACACAATAACTCCCTGCAGACAGAACAGTATAGCACTCTGGGGAGACACGGTCTGCCTCCCTGCCTTGTCAAGCCATAGCTGACTTCTGATGCCCCCCCCCCGGTTTTCAAAGCCAGAGATGTTCAGAGGCGGTTTGCAGTTGCCTCCTTCTGTATAGCAACCCTGGACTTCCTTGGAGGTCTCCCATCCAAGTACCAACCAGGGCAGACCCAGCTTAGCTTCTGAGATCCGACAAGATCTGGGCAAGCCTGGCAGATCCAGGTCAAGGCAGGAAGGCTCTGCACCCTCCCTTTGCTTGCGGTGCAAAGTGAGATCCTCCACGATCCTCCCCCCACGCAGTCTGAAACCGTGGTGACGGTCTCAGCATTTTACCACCTCATTCTCCTGAGGACTGCACTACCTCAAGCTGCAGGCGTAGGGGAGGGAAGGATCTAATATTTTAATGCTCTCCAATGCGTAAAATTCCATGCAAGTACAAAACTGGTGCATGGGATGAATGGGGGCGTTGGGACAGCCTTGAAGTAAGCTCAGCCAAGTGGCCGCTGGGATGCCGCCAGCACTGCTGAGGCCCCCCTGGCTCAGTTTCCCCATGGCTATCTGTGGCCCTCCCGGGCAACTGTCCACCAGCAGGGATTTCCCAAGGAACTTGACAGGCCAGTCCACGGCCTGCTAGCACAGTAAGACTCTGACCACCTGCTGTTTGGTTGCTGGGTCCGTCCCGTTGGAAGTTCCTTGGTGAAACCGGATTTGCAGACTTGTGGGGCCTGATTCAGATCAGACCTGGGGCTGCCAGCCTCCAGGCGGGGCCTGGGGATCCAGAATTACAACTGATCTCTGGGCTAAAGAGATCCGTTCCCTTGGAGAAAATGGCTGCTTCAGAGGGTAGAATCATATCCCTACTAAGCCCCTTCCCCTCCCAAACCCTGCCCTCCAGTGCTCCCTCTAAGCTGAGTTGGTGTGGGCTAGCTCACAGTTTTTTAGCCTCCGGCTCACACATTTTTGTCTTTGCTCAGGAAGGAGGGCTCCGGAGCAGACTAATCTATGCAGTAGCCACATCGCTCGCTCACAGCTTTCATGCCAGCAGTGCACAGGGTAGGATTTTTGCTCACAGGACCCCACAGCCTAGAAGGAGCCTTGGCTGCCCTCCCCAGTCTCCACTCCCCAATCTCCAGGAATTTCCCAACCCAGAGGTGGCATCCCTACATCACATCCCCCTGGACCTCCTTCCCCTGCCCAGATTCAACCTCCAGATCTTCCAGAACTCTTTGAACTTGGGGGGAGCGTTCAAAAACGGTATCCCTCGCCTGTTACATGTGCAGACAAGACTTGGCACTTCACCTCCTCCCCCGGGCACAAGGGGTAGCCGTTCTCGCCTGCTGGAGGTTCTCACTCTGCTGAAGTGCCAGCTATCAAACACAGCCAGATTCTCTGTGCCACTGCAACCAGCGCAACCCACAACTTTTGTGGAACACCAACCGACAAACATCAAGCACAACTGAAATGCAAAGGCAGTGTTCACACGGGCGAGATAATGCGGGGGGGGGGGGAAGTGAGGCTATTTGCTCCGCAGGAATTTGACCCACATTTGCACGATCACACAGTCCCTGGAAGCTGCGGGGGCAGCCCACCACTGCGTGATCAGACACAACCGTGGGCAGTATTCCCTCTAAGCTGAGTGAGTGTGAGCTAGCTCACAGTTTTTTAGCCTCCAGCTCACACATTTTTGTCTTAGCTCAGGAAGGACGGCTCCAGAGCAAACTAGTTTATGCAGTAGCCAAATCACTCGCTCAGAACTTTAATGCCAGGAGCTCACAAAGTAGAATTTTTTGCTGACAAGACTCCACAGCTTAGAGGGAGCATTGACTGTGGGTGAGTCGGGTTGTGTTTTTTTGGCCGCGTGTTTCCGGTGCGCTTCAATCAATCGACGATTCGCGTCTCCGCACTGAGTGCTCCCTATGCAGTGTGCGATGATGTGCATACCGAAAGGGGGGGGGGGACAACGACATGGAGTAAGGATGGCCCGATCAGACCATCCCAATGCCATGGAAGCGTGCTGGCGCAATCACACTGGGGAAAGTCCGTTCCTGGCCCGTAGCAAGCCCATTTGCTGCTGGGTTTTCCCCAGTGTCTTTTTACTCCGCGTCTGCAGCAGAGCAAAACGGGTTGCCGACGGGAGCGGGACACTTGGCAGATGTTGGCGTCTGATCGCGCCCTTAAAATCCGCCCGGCATTCGCACCTATGGCGTGGCTAATTTTGCATGTGATCGCGCCCAAAGAGCCAGCGTGGTGTCGGGGTTAAGAGTGTCAGACTAGTATCTGGGAGACCCGGGTTCGAATCCCCACTCATGCTGTGGAAGCTTGCTGGGTGACCTTGGGCCAATCGGTCACACACTATCCACCTAACCTACCTCCCAGGGTTGTTGTGAGGATAAAAGGGAGGAGAGGAGAATGACATAAGCTGCCTTGGGTCCCCATTGGGGAGGAAGGCAGGAGCATAAATGAAACAAAACGGAATAATAAACAAATATCATCAGAGGGGCTGGATGCCTCAGACCAGAAACAAAAGAGACTCCCAGTCATGGATCTTTCCCGCTTGCCTCTGTTCACAACAGCCCTGTGTGATCTCCTGAAAGGTGGTGCTGGGAGCCACAGGATTCCTGTAGACACCGGAGGCTGTGGTGAAGAAGGGGAATCTGCCGGCGTGGTACGATTTCCCTCCTGTCCGTATGGAACTTCAGGCATGAGAGGAAAGAGCACTGCGAGGCCATTCCATCCCCTTCCACCTGTTCGCCACAGTCTCTTGTACCTGTGGCTCTGCGCATCACCTTCTCAGAGGTCCCAGGAGGCTGCTGATGGAGGTGAGAAATATCTGCACAAACATCCTCTTGTTCATAGGATCCAGACCCAGGTCAAAGGTAGACCACGGAGACGAATCTTCTGCAGATCTGGATCTCGAACAGTTTGCTTGGGGGAGAATTTTCAGAAGCAAGTTCCTCTCCTCTCCAGAAGTGGCCCTTTCCCTGAGAGGGATCCGCAGAGCAGGGGGAGTTCGGAGGACTGTCAGGAAAGTACACGCGGCAGTCCTGGCATCAGGAAGGAGGGAAGGATACCGGTACCTTGGCGTACTCCATCAGGTCACTCCGCCCTCGGAAGCGGCTGTAGAATTCCGGCAATCGCCAGGGAGCAATGACCTACAGAGAGGGTGGGAAAGAATTGGTTGGTGTGACACATACGGAGCTGCCTTACAGCGAGACAAACCTCTGGCAGGGCTGGCTGAGTGCTGCCTTTTCTGTCTGGTGGTGGCTCTCCAGGGTCTCCTGCAGAGAAAGGGCCTAACTGGGGATGTCAGAAACTGAACCTGGACGTTTCTGCATGCCAAGCAAGTGCTCTGCCTATAAATAAATCTGCCGTGGCAGTTGTTGCTGTGGACAGGGCATGGGGAAGAAGGAGCAGCAGCAGCAGCTTCCCAGCTCTGACAGAAGCCACAAATCTGCCACGGCAGTTGTTGCTGTGGACAGGGCACGGGGAAGAAGCAGCAGCAGCAGCAGCAGCAGCAGCTTCCCAGCTCTGACACAAACCCCATGGGTTTGGGGGAAGTCTACAGCATGTCTATGCAGCAACCCTGAAGATGTTTAATACCAGTTTAATAATGTGATCCCATGCAGAGTTATACCCTTCTAAGTGCACTGAAGTTAGGGTTGCTAACTTCCGGGTGGGGCTGGGGGATCTCCTGGAAGGACAGCTGATCTCCAGACGAGAGAGATCTGTTCCCCTGGAGAAAAAATGGCCGCTTTACATCCAGGGGCTCTATGGCAAGCAAGCACAGGGGTTTAGAAGGGTGTGACTCTCTTTAGGAGTACTGTGGTTTGCCCCGAAAGAATCCTGGGAAATGTCGTCTCACCCAGATTCTGAGGTTTTGACAGGTGTGATTGACAACTGACTGCCATAGGGGGGAGGGGCGTGTGACTCAGATCTGGGCCACGCTGGCATGGGAGGGTTGCCGCATTCCCCCGTGCCGTTGTTCCCCCTTCGGATCCCCATGCCAAGATCCTTTTCGCCCTCTTGGGGGAAACTGACAGGAGACCTGTGATGTGGTTCCCCCACAGCGGGCCAAAGTGCAGCCTCGCAGGGTGATAGAAGACGAGGAAAGCAGCCCAGGAGGAGGAAGGGTCAAGGCCCCTCCCTGCCCCTACCCCTGCCCCAGTACCCCATCCCAGTCTGAACGGAGGGCTCCCGCCGCAGCCGTTTACCAATACAAACCATGCAGGAGGTCTGCCCAGTTCACAAGTTACAACGTCTCCGTGGCCGCTTGATGTTCCCTGCTTAGAATTCTCGACTCAGACGAGGGCTGTGGTGCACCAGGAGAAGGCGCTTGAGTCTCCCCTCTCCCCTCGCAGCATTTCCCCAGCCTGAAGTACCCCTGGGAGCCACTCTTTGCTCCAGAAGGGAAACTTCCAGTGTGGTTCGTCAGTGCACACAAGCATTCCCAGAAGGGCAAGTGCTGGCTCCCTGAGGTCATTTCAGGTCACGGGGGGAGAAGTCTGGAGAGCCAGTTTGGTGTCGTGGTTAAGTGCGCGGACTCTCATCTGGGAGAACGGGGTTTCATTCCCCACTCCTCCACGTGCATCTGCTGGTGTGACCTTGGGTCAGTTACAAGTTCTTTCAGAGCTGTTCCCTCACGAGCAGCTCTCCCAGAGCTCTCTCAGCCCCACCTACCACACAGGGTGTCTGTTGTGGGGAGGGGAAGGGAAAGGAGATTGTAAGCTGCTCTGAGACTCCTTCGGGTAGTGAAGGGTGGGCTAGAAATCCAATCTCTTCCTCATCTTCCTAACCTCCCCACACCTCCCCCTGTGCCCCATGGTTCTGATCTGAGCCTGGGAATCAGTTTTCAAGCAAGGACCTCCTGTCAACAAGACCAGGGCAGACATCTGGGGACAGACAGCCTTTGCAAGGCGTGAACTGGTTCAACAGCGCTGTGCATCGGGTTGCCAGCATCCAGGTGGGGGCTGGAGCTCTCCTGGGATTACAACCGACCCCCAGACGACAGAGATCAGCCCTCCTGGAGGAAATGGTGGCTTCAGAGGGCAAGGTCTATGGTACACCATGCAGTCTAGAGAAGCAGAAGTCCCTCTCTAGGTTTGGCCCCCAAAGCTCCAGGAATTTCCCAAGCCAGAGTTGACAAGCCCAGCGGTTCACCCGCCGCCCCAGACTGGCTGGGGCTCTGAGCTCCTGGGATCGTACTGAGGGAGGCACACCTCATCCGGACCATCACAACGCCCTTGTGGAGTGGCCAGGCTCAGGGCGAAGGTTCCAGATCCTTGACACATGGCTGAGCAGGGTGTTTGAACATCTCTCCCGTGCACAACACTCTAACCGCTACACACACATACACACACACACACACGACATTATAGCTTTTCTCCAAACAAAAAGCTGGAGTCAGTCTGACAGCAAGAAGCACCAAGCCTTAAGCATCCATCCGTCATCCTTTTAATCCCCCCCAAACAAAGGTAATCCAAGATCCTCCTCCTGGCTGCACAACCTGCCTCGAGGAAGGGATGATCAGGGGAGGGGTGGAGACGGGGTCGGCTTACCCTCCGCAGCCACTCCTCAGGGGTGCCTTGCTCTAGGCATCTGCATTATTGACATAGGGCAATACCAGAATCGATAGACGCGCCCAGACCAATGCTGGAAATAAGCGGAACATTTGGGTGCCCCTTCAGAAGGCAACGGTGGGGGGCCAAGGAGGAGCCCATCTCATGATGGCAGGCTTTCCGCAGCCCACCCTGGATGCGCACAGACAAGCGTCGAAGGCACTTTGCACATGCTCCAAGGCCTCCACTGTGACCAAGGCAGTGGGAAATGAAGCGAAGGGACTGAGAGGGCAGGCTGCAACGGTGGGATAAATTTCAGAAACTCTTTTACGGGATGGTTTAAGAGACGAGATAAAAAAGGGAAAAGGGAAAGAAACCTGAACCTGAAACCTAGAATTCAGAACCTGCTTTTAACTTAAGGAATATTTCATTGGGAACATTTGGCTATACAATCTCAGGAGAATATATATAGTTGACCAGAGAGAAGTACTACTGGACATGTGATTGCACTGGAGGTTTCATTTGTATTTTTGCTCAGTGGTTAAACTTTGGAACAATTGTTTTCTGGTCTTTACTTCATAGTTTGTATATGTTTGATTGTATATATATATTTACATATTAGCCAATATGTTCTATTTGCATTAGACCTCTGAGGAAGGCCTGTGAAGGCCGAAACGCGTTAGGTCTATTTTATCAGCCTTTGTATTTTTATATTTGTATATGAGGTATGAATGGGCCCTTATTTGTGATTTTAATTTGTGTTTAATAAATACATGTATATTTTTGTATGTTTCATAATTAGATTTTTAGAGTTGGCCCTCTTCTATTCTTGACTAACCTTTTTAGGTTCTGAATTAAGAGATGAGATAGCCTTCTGCACGGCAACTAGCAAGGGGGGCACACCCAGCTGCCCAGCACCATACCCAGTGCCACAGGCTATCAGTGCAGCTGCAGAACATCTGGATGGATTGCAACTCAAAGTCTCTATAGAAGTAATTGAAATCTGCCGTTGACAATGCAATTCTAAAGAGGGTCACTCCAGTCTTAGCCTGTTCATTTCAGTTGGTTCAGACTGGAATCACTCTGCACAGGACTGCACTGTTAAGCTACAATTTCTACCCCAATGGGGGAGACCAGGGTTCCGATCTCTGCTCAGACATGTGAGGAGATGGCTATTAGCCACAAGGTATAGATAGGGACTCTGGGGCAAGTGATGCTCTGTCATCTTGGTGCTTTGGGGGGTCAACAGTGGGAGGGCTTCTAATGTCCTGGCCCCACTGGTGGACCTCCTGATGGCACTGGTATTTCTGGCCACTGTGTGATACAGAGTGTTGGACTGGATGGGCCTTTGGCCTGATCCAACATTGGCATCTCTTATGTTCTTATGTTCTTATGAGATCTTCAGTCAGTCACCTTCCTTCTCAGCCTAACCTACCTCTCAGGGTTGTCGTGAGGATAAAAATGGGGGGGGGGAGAAACATGTATGTTTCCATGAGCTCCTGGGAGGAAGGCCGGGACGCAAATGAAACCAAACCAACCACCTTGCTCACAGAGTCTTTGACACATGCTGAATTTAACCAGTGGGTGTTACGCAACCCCTGGTGTTGAAGAGGCCAGGTGAGTGTGCTGCCTGGGAAGAGGAGCAAAGCATCCTCATCACTAGCTGCCTAGCTTGAACCATGAGCTAAGTTCTGCCCTGACCCGGATAGCGCAGGGTAGCCAGATCTCATCAGTTCTCAGAAGCTAAGCAGGGCCGGCCCTGGTTAGTGCTCGGATGGGAGACCAACGAGGAAGTCTACGGCTGCCAGGCAGAGGCAGGCCCTGGCGAACCACCTCTGCTCCTCTCTTGTCTTGAAAACCCCTTAAGTCAGCTACAAGTGGACAACACTTCCCAGTACCAGCAGTCACGTTTTGGAGGAGCGGAACCTGGGGCGGAGCAAACAACATGAAGCAATCGAATCCCTCTGCCTATCTCTCAGTCTTTCCCCCCTCAATATTGAACTCTCAAAGGCTCTGGTCTGTGCTCATGACCCCCCCAAGACAAAAGGAGGCTGCCAAATTCCACAATTCAGCAAGCTCTGCCCTGAGGAGGACTGAACCTTGCTACTACCTGGTGCTAGAGAGGGGCCTTTTCAAGAACTGCACTTTTCAAATCCAGTGACATCATAGGTGTCCCTGATTAACAGGTCTTAAACGTGGTCCTTTGCTTGATAGAAGTACCTATGAAAGGTCATCCCTGAAGAAGCATTCCCAATTCCTCTTCCACATGGGAGGGAAGGCCTCTTGTAAAATACTACTTTACACAGAGAGTGATTAAAATGTGGAATTCGCTGCCAGAGGATGTAGTGATGGCCACAGGAATAAACAGCTTGAAAGGAGGATTAGATTCATGGAGGATAAGTCTATCTGTGGCTACCAGACATGGTGACCGAGGGGAACCTCCACATTCAGAGGCACTAAACCTTTGAATCCCGGAGCCAGGAGGCAACTTCAGGGGAAAGCCTGGGCCTCTCTTGCCCTGTTCCGGGCCCTCCAGAGGAACTGGCTGGCCACTGTGTGAGACAGGATGCTGGACTAGATGGACCACTGGTCTGATCCAGCAGGGCTCTTCTAATGTTCTTATGGCCTTAGCTGATATGACACATCCAGGCATCACAGAAAAACAAAGCAGGCTCTTTACTTACGAAGTGTTTCGATGCCCGTGCAAACAGGTGCAAATTTAATCTTATCAATTTAATAATTCATTCTTTTGGATTAACTAACTGACGTTCCTAGGAACAGTCAATGGCACTTGGCAGAAATAAGTAAATGAATAAAGGGTGATAAGAATGCAGCCTATATCGGTCCTTACCTTGATCTGCGGGCAAAGGGCATAATAGGTGAGCTCAAATCGAATCTGGTCATTACCCTGAAAGAAGAGAAGAAGAACTTGAAGGCACGGCCAAATGCCCCACGTCACAGATTCTCACATTTAGACATTCTGGGTGCCAGCCATTTTGCACCTGCCCCATGTTTTGGACTGGCAGCTGGTTCAGTGCTCCGTGGGTGGGAACAGGCTCAGGCCAGCACCTCACACGAAGCTCTACTGAATACGAACACATAAAGATGTCTTTGATTGCGAGTTGGAGCCTGAGCCCACCCAGCCCAAGACTGTCTACTGTGTAGGGAGGAGCTTTGGCTCAGTTCTGACCACTTCCCTCGCAGAGGGTCTGTGGTGGGGAGGGGAAGGGAAAGGAGTTTGTAAGCCGCTCTGAGACACCTTTGGGTAGTGAAGGGTGGGGTATGAATCCAATCTCCTCCTCCTCCTCCTCCTCCTCAGTGGAAGAGCCTCTGCTTTGCTTGCAGAAGGTCCCAGGTTCAACCCCTGGTGTCTCCAGCTAAAAGACTCAGGAGGTAGGCAATGTGAAAGTCCTCTGCCGGAGACCCTGGAGAGCTGCTGCTAGTCTAAGTAGACAATATTGACCTCGATGGACCCCAAGCGTCTGGTTCAGTATCAGGCAGCTTTATGTTTGGGCCGCTTCCAACATCTGCTCTCTAAGACCCCTTAACTTCAAGAGCCAAGGCCTGCATGCGGAGCTGTCCAAACACAAAGCTGGTGCCCTACCACTGAGCCAGGGCCTCTGCAGCTCATTTGCACAGATATCTGGCCATTTCAGGATGAACGTATGAAGCCTTGTGACACAAATTTAGGCCCTTGGTCCATCTAGCTAAGTACTGTCTGTTCTGACCGGCGGCAGCTCTCTGGGCTCCCAGGCAGAGAAAGGCCTTTCCCATCGCCTACTCTGAAAGATCCTTTCCGTTGGAGGTGCTGGGACTGAACCCAGGACTCCCTGTTGCGAAGTCACAGTCCCTCCCTGACTTCTTTCTCCTGCTTTAAAGTTTCTAGTCCTGAACGCGATTGCTGAGAAGAGGGGGAAAGCATGCAGGGAGGGAACAAAGCTTATTCATGGCATATCTGCACACCTCAAAGCCCAGCGGCCTCCTCTGTGAAACACACACATTTCCCCAAGTCGTTTTGTGCTTTTCAGATTAAACACAGAATGTTTCAGGTTTGTATAGGATGGACATGCAATCAGACAAGCCTTTGACATTTGCACAATTTATTTAGCCAGATTCTGCTAGTGGAGAGGAATGGGAGACAGCTGCTCACAGCACAAGAGCAAATGGAAATGTTCATTCAACCATTTTCTGAAATTTCACCCACCACGCCCACACTCTTCCAAGCACATCTCTCCGGCCACAGGGCCTAGAATCTTAACCTCCCAAAACCCAAGCTGAGATTTGCAGAATTTCAGAGGTGAATTAATGGATTTGGGCATCTACAGATCTTCTGCTGCCGTTTCTGAAGAGAACAAAATGCACGCTGCCTTTGGGAAAGGAAAAGGCTTGTAAGAAGCCAAGGGTCTCCTTCCCTCCTGCATGTAAAACTAGGGAAGAGATTTGTGTTTTAATGAGAGCAGTAGTAGATGGGCTGGGGGGGGTGACTAATGACATCAACAAGCAACAAGAGACACCCGACAGTATCTTTCTCTAATTAGCCTTCTTCTCCGTGCACATGTAATGCCTTGCCCATCTGCTTACCATTATTGCAAAGGCAAATACTGGCACAAAGCCATCCTGTAGCTCTTTCATTCAGCCTGCAGGCTAAAAAGCCAGGGTTTTGGGGCGAGATCTGTCTGAGACAACCAGGTGAATACATTGCCCCAGCCTTCTGAACCAGCCCAGAAAGAGGCACAGCATGTGGCACTGGGAGCACAGGATTCAGCTCCCTGAAACTGGCAGCATTCACAGTCCTTTAAAAAGTTCTAGACCTGAAGGAAGCAAATAAAATAAAATAAAATACAGGGGCACTGGCTGCTGCCAGAGGGCTGGTATAATGTAGCAGCTGGAAAGAAAAAGAACAGTGTGCGGCAGCTGCGAAAGCAAATGAAGCAGACTATCTGAGCTTCCTTTTGGTCTTTAAGATTCTAGTCCATGGGTCCCCAACTTTTCTTAGGCACATTGGGAATTCTGACACGTCATGGTGGGCACAGCCACAAAATGGCTCCCACGGGAGGCACAGCCAGCCACAAAATGGCTGCCGCCGCTCGCCTTCAGCCACACAGTGGAGCTCCTGGTGCTGTGCTGGCAGCTGCTGCCAATGCGACATTTTAAAAAATCTGCCGAGCCAACCAAATCTCCGAGAGGCCGTCAGAAGCCCTGCTGGCCCCACCCGCTTCCTAGAAACACTTAGGGGCAGTGTTCCCTCTAAGCTGAGTTAGTGTCAGCCAGCTCACAGTTTTTTAGCCTCTGGCTCACACGTTTCTGTCTTAGCTCAGGAAGGATGGCTCCAGAGCAACCTACTAATTTATGCAGCAGCGGAATCTCTTGCTCACAACTTTAATGCCAGCAGCTCACCAAGTAGAATTTTTGCTCACAAGACTCCACAGCTGAAAGGGAGCATTGCTTGGGGGGTGACGGAAAAGGTCTCGCCAGGCACCCACAAACAAAGATATGCCCGAAAGGGCGCAAGTCGAAGGGCCGCGGTGTCCCGGATGGGTATTGCAGGCAGCTCCCAAGGCCCAGTATTTGGGAGAATCTACCACTGTGTGGTAGCAGCACTCTCATCCTCCCCTCTCCCTCTGTGGGGGTGGTAGCGTGAGAAGGTCAGACCACCCATCCTCCCTCCCTTGTAGCACATTCTCATTTTCTTCTTCCTCCCAACCTCCTCTGCCAAACAGGCCTTCAGTCACCCTCCGTTAGAAGGGCAAAGGGGGTGGGTGGACTTCCACCCTACCTCAGCATTAGCTGTGACTGGATTAGAGGATGCTTGTTGTGTCTCTGGGTGAGCCAAAGCTTTCTTCAATTAGAAGGCATGCCCTCACAGCATTTTTAATTGGCTAAAATGGCATCGGCAGCAACAGGTAGGCCTCGTGGCTTAACACCCAGTTTGGGCCTCCTACTTCGCTGATCTGGCCACACTGATTCACACTTCGGAAACTTTAAGACTAGACTACCGCAATGCACTCTATATGGGGCTCCCCTTGGAGACCACAACGAGTACAGCATAGCCATTCATGCGTTGCCTCGATTTTGGAGGTGTGATCATGTTACTCCAATTTTAAGAAACCCTAATGCTTCTGGGTACCATTCAAGTTGCCACCTTTAAAGCCTTACACAGCCTGGAACTCATATATCTGCTATATATATATATCCTGGCCTGCTCCTCATACAGCTCCTTCCTGGCTGCCCCACCCCTCAGCTCCACCACAGCACCATGTCGCCCATCTTCTGCTGTGGCTCTAGCCCTCTGGAATGCCTTTCCTGAGGTCAGGATGGCACCCATGTTAGCTGATTGGAGAAGGTTATATAAGGCCCCGGTCACACAGGCCGGATATCGCGCGGGGGGGAGGCGTGGCTAATTGCCCCAGCGCAGTTTGATCCACAATTACGCTATCAGACACAGAGGCGGCACACCACGGGTCCTTCCCTTGGCGCTGGTGGGTAAACGAGGGACCGGAGGAGAATGCCGTGCGCCAGCGCAATCACACCACGGGAGTCTGGAGGCAGCCCGTGGAAAAACGTTTACGAGGTACTAGTTTTTTAACTTACATCGTCGGCGGTAAGCCACAGGTGCGCTCCACTTCCCAGATGTTGGGGTGTGATTCGGCCCGGATAATCTGCCCACCATCCGTGCCTCTCCCGCGGCAACTTTGCTGTGTGACTGGGGCCTAAGTCTGCTTTATTTAAAATACTAGCCTGATACCCGTGCTTCGCTACGGTATTTAAGTTTGGTAAATCCAGTTATAATACTGATGATGTGAAGTTTGAAATGTGACATCTGTTGTAGGAATTCTAATGGAGAAGATTGTAGTGTAAGAAATGAAGTACATACATACTTGTTTTTCCTCTACTGAAGGACCTATCTGTAGACCACATTGATGGTTCTGCCCTCAGGTGCTAGGATCACCAGGCTGCTTGGTGAGCTCACTCTCGAGCAGGCAAGTGGTGATGTGGTGGACATTTCTTCAGGTTCGTGAGAGAGGTATGCATCGAAATGGCTCCTAGAAAGGTCCTTTACTATCTCCCCATAAACATTCATTAACTCAATTGCCATGCTGGCTTTTTTGAAAAATGTCTGTTCAGAAGTCGGGAATGGTTGATTTCTGTAACTGTCTTCAACTGTCTGCAGTCTCTTCCAAATGTGTTTTTACCTCAGAACACTGAGATCCACAGCTGAGCAATCAGAGGGAGGTGGGTGCAAGCAGGCAGGTTTTACCTCAGAGCTCTGAACTACACAGTTGACCAATTGGGAGAGGGGGCAGGCAAGGAGGCAGCAGCCTGCCAGGCACATGGAAAATAATTGGGGAAACACATTTTGCCCCTTTTTTACACCCTTAGGGGTCACGTTTATCAGAAATCTCTTCATGGGGGGGGTGGTTTGACGTCATGGTAGGAATGCACTCCCCTTATTTTGGGTTTCTTGGTGCAGGGGTTTGGCCTGGGTATTGAATTTGGGGGGGAGGGCATACCCCCTGTTTTGTTTTGTTTACAAAAATGCTTCTCATTTATGTTATATTTTAGAACTGGGGCATAACTACATATTCAAAACACCATCCAAGCAATCAGATATTAAGCAAGTTCATATGAACCAATTTTCTAGAACCCACATTGTGAGAAGTTAAATAACCTAATAAAGAAAACCAGTTTTCTACAAATTTGGGGTATATTTCCATTGTGGGTGGGAGTGTGGCTAAACTGGGCCAGCAGCACCGCTAATATGATCCTGCTTGGGCGGCGTCCCTGTTGGATTAAAGTTCCCTGGTCCTGCTCCTACACCTGACAAACACCCGCCTGTCTGGTGTTGGGAGGGATTATGTTTAAAGGCATCGCGGAGGCTGGGCCAGCAGCAGGGCTAAGGCAGTCTTGCTGAGCAAACCTCCCCAGCAGCTGTAAGCATCCCACCCCCTCTTCTACACCTGATAGGCAACTGCCTGTCCAGTGTAGGAGGGGGGATTAATCACTAAGGCATTACTGCTGGGTGGGCTCCTTCATGGCTTTAAGCACCCTGCAACCGCTGCTGCAGCTGACAGGCAACCACCTGTTAGGTGTAGGAGATGGGGGGGAGTGTGTTGGAAGCCATCAGAGAGGCTGGGCCAGCAGCATCGCTAAGGTGATCGTGCTGGGGCGACATCCCTGATGGATTGGTTTTGCTCCTATACTTGACAGACACCCACCTGTCAGGTGTTGGGGGGATTATGTTTAAAGGCATCAGGGAGGCTGGGCCAGCAGCAGGGCTAAGGCAATCTTGCTGAGCAAACCTTCCCGGGAACTGTAAGCATCCCACCTCCTCTCCTACACCTGACACTCCACCAGTGGGGCCAGGACAGTGGGAGGGCTTCTAATGTCCTGGCCCCACTGGTGGACCTCCTGATGGCACTGGTATTTCTGGCCACTGTGTGATACAGAGTGTTGAGCTCTGTGGAGTCTCCTGTAACTGGTTTTTTTTTACCTCAGAACACTGAGCTCTGCAGCTGATCAACAGAGAGGAGGCAGCAGCCTGGCAGCCACATAGGAATCAATGGAGGGAGCACATTTTACCACTTTTGACCCACTTAGGGGTTGAGTTTCTAAAAATCCCTTCTTAGTGAGCATCTACCTCATAGTAGGAGCCCTCTCCCCGAATTTGGTGTTTCTAGTTCCAGGGGTTTGGCCGTTGATTTTACAGTGAGGGGACTTTCTTTTATATACATAGATGGAGGAGATCCATCAGTGGCTATTAGCCACAAGGCAAGATGGAATTCTATAGTCTTGATGCTTGGGAAGCAACATTGGGAGGGCATCTGGAGTTCTGGCCCTGCTGGTGGACCTCCTGATGGCACCTGGGTTTTGGCCACTGTGTGACACAGAGCATTTGACTGGATGGGCCATTGGCCTGATCCAACATGGCTTCTCTTATGTTCTTATGTAAAAGAGCTTTTGAGACTGAGGAATTTCTGCCACAAGCAGCAAGTGGTTTTATTGGAGTGGTGTTTTATATCATGCATGTTTTAATTGTTATAGCACCAATGCATGCTGGTTTCCATGAGCCACCATGAGTAAGAGGTGGATGGCCATTGCCTTCCTCTGCAGAGTGTCCCTTGGTGGTCTCCCATCCAGGTACCAACCTGTTTAGCTTCCAAGATCTGACAAGATTGGGCTATACCATACCACTGTCCCTCCCTACATCACCTATGACCTGATTCTTAACTGGGAATTCCGGGGATTGAACCTGGGACCTTTTGCACGCCAAGCAGAGGCTCTGCCACTGAGCCCCTAACCTTGTATGGCTGAAACAGAGAACCCTCACAAAATGCAGCCACGTCCCTAATGTCACAGCTCCAACTAGCCTGGCCTTTCACGCAACCATCTTAAGTAAGCCAATGAAAGGATGAGTCCAGAGGGTAGACTCGATGGCATTATACCCTGCTGAGGTTTCTCCCCTCCCCGAACCCCACCCTCCCCAGACCCCACCCCCAAATCTCCAGTAATTTCCCACATCAGAGTTGACAACCCCACTGGGCCCTCCTGCATCCTGATTTGGCTCTCATGCCTCAGCCTTGATGGTGAGAAACATTTTTAGACTATGAAACTGGGCCTGGCTGAGGAGATTTGGGGACGGCGGGTGAGACTAACATTGCTCTGTCTCCGGATCCGGTCCCTGCTGGCCTAAGTTTGCTGTTGGTAGCAGAATCGTCCTGGGACTCTTACAAAACACCCAGGAGAAAACATCTACCAAAGCTGTAATGTTCCTCGCTGGCCCCAAACAACCCCATCTGCTCTCAAGCCGTGGGGCAGATGGTGCGTGCTGCACACTTAAGAAGTCACAGCTTCCGCCAGAGGCTAGTGTGTTCGTCAGGGTCGGGTTACTGGTCTTTGATACTTTTATACCATTTCCCCCGCAAGCAAAGCTTAATTTGGAGGGGGGGGGATGGGGATGGGGATGGAGTGGAGCTCATTCCTCATAGTCCCTGGGTGCTAAAAGAGAGAGAAAGAGGGAGGCGGACCACTCCTATTTTACAGCCTCCGAAGCCGGTGCTTAATGCTATGCTTCAGCCAGTCCATATGTTGCAGTTCTCAGGTGCCAGCCTCCAGGTGGGGCCTGGGGATCCCCCAGAATTACAGCTCATCTCCAGACTACAGAGATCAGTTCCCCTGGAGAAAAGGGATGCTTTGGAGGGGGAACTCTGTGGCATTATGTACCCCACTGAGGTCCCTGTCCTCCCCAGGCTCCATCCCCAAACCTCCAGGAGTTTCCCAACCTGGAGTTGGCAACCCTACCCCCATCCCCCACTGGTGACCAGGGGGCCGTGGCAACCCTAAATTCTAGGCATGTTTCCTTGGAAGTAACAGTTCAGTGGAAGAGTTCAGCCTCCAGGTAAGTGCATTTGGCACTGCAGCCCGAGAGTTTGGTGAGCAGCTGCCATTCTGAGTAGACTGATTAGACACAACCGGTGCCTTGACATGTTTCCCCCCAGTCAGCTCCGTTTATTCAAAACTTTGGAGGGCTCTAAAACTGAGACTCTCTCGGTGGGCTGCCTTAGCCTAGAAAGAGACACATCATGAGAACTCAGAATTAGGGGGGATCTCATTCAGATTTCCCATCCCTGCTGTTTTGATTTGAACATCTCCGTTTCGATTCTGTTTCTCAACCTCCTTGATTTCAGCTGTTCCCTCTTTCCTCACACTGGATTTCCCCTCGTGCCTTGGTAATCCAGCATGACAACATACATTATAACTGAACTGATGCATCTTATGCATTTGTTCAGTCCAGCATACATTTAAACCTGCCAAAGTCCAATAAAAGCGCAAGGCTGAAGTTGATTCCTTATTCCCAGTTCCTTATTCATCCAAAAACAGTGAGAAGAGTTTGAAAGCTCTAAACCCCAAAATAAGATTTGGACTCCCAAACTTCATACACCCCCATGTTCAGCAAACCCTCCCCTTCGAGGGGACATATGCTGTGTCCTGATCCAAAGTGCGGTTCTTGTGCCAGCTGCTCCAAAGTGAGGCGCCCCCAGGACAATTACACAGGCACACACTGGGGCCAAGCTGTACCCCAAAACAATCTTTGGACCATCCCAAAGGACTCATCCCCATGCTCTGGAGACTGTCCCCTGAAAAATGACATACAGTGATGCCCGGTCCAAACACTGGTTCCGGAGCCACAGGCTTCCATTTCAGGTGCAGGCAAGAAGCCTGTATTTGAAAAAAAGATTTGAAGAAGGAACTGGTTTGACTGTTTGCCCACTACATCCTGGAATAAGGTTTGGACCGCCACATGTCATACACCTCCATGTTCAGTGAACTCTCTCCTTTGAGGAGACATATGCCGTGTCCTGGTCCAAAGCATGGTTCTTGTGTCAGCTGCTCCAAAATGAGGTGCCCCCAGGGAAGTCACACAGGCAAACAGTGGGGCCTGGCTGCACCCCAAAACAATCCTTGGACCACCCCAAATGAAACATGACCATGCTCTGGAGACTGTCCCCTGCAAGATGACATACACTGATGCCCAGTCCAAACACCGGTTCTGGCGCCAAGAGCTTCTAATCAGAGTGCCTCCCAAAGGCCTGTATTTCAAAGAAGATCTGAATAAGGAAGTGCCCTCTGTACCCAAAATGAGATGTAGACCTACACACTTCATATACCCGCATGTTCAGCGGACTTTCCTCGTCAAGGGAACATATGCCGTGTACTGGTTCTTGTGCCAGCTGCTCCAAAGTGTGCTGCCCCAGGAAAATCACACAAGCAGACCCTGGGGCCAAGCTGGAGTTTTGTTTTTCTCAGCGCCAAATTGGGATTATTTATTTCATAGAATCATAG
>NW_015160224.1:703228-724125 GCF_001447785.1 Gekko japonicus | reverse complement strand
CCCGAGGCAGTCTGTTCCACTGTTCAACCACTCTTACAGTTAGGAAGTTTGTCCTGATATTTAGCCGGTATCGATTCACTTGTAATTTCCACCCATTAGATCTAGTCTTGCAATCCGGAGCAAGAGAGAATAGATCTGCTCCATCTTCTACATGACAGCCCTTCAAATACTTGAAGACGGCAATCATGTTCCCTCTAAGCCTTCTCTTTCCCAGACTAAACAAACCCAACTCTTTCAGCCTTTCCTCATAAACTTGGATTCCAACCCTCTCAACCATCCTGGTTGCCCTCTTCTGGACACACTCGAGCTTGTCAACAGCCTTCCTGAACTGTGTTGCCCAAAACTGGACACAGGACTCCAAGTGAGGCCTGACCATAGCAGAATAGAGTGGAACTACCACCTCCCGTGATCTGGACACAATTCTTCTGTTAATGCATCCTAAGATTGCACTAGCTTTCTTCACAGCCACATCGCACTGCAGGCTCATGTTTAGCTTGTGATCAACCAGAACACCTAGATCACTTTCACATGTGCTGCTGTCAAGCCAAGTCCCTCCCATTCTATATCTGTGCCTTTGATTTTTTGTACCTAAGTGTAGGACTTTGCACTTCTCTCTATTGAAATTCATTTTATTTGTCTCAGCCCACTGTTCCAGCCTATCTAGGTCATTTTGAATCCTGACTCCGTCTTCTCTAGAATTAGCAATCCCACCCAGCTTCGTGTCACCTGCAAATTTGATAAGCATCCCCTCTATGTCTTCCTCCAGGTCATTTATAAAAACATTGAACAACACCGGGCCTAGGACCGAGCCCTGTGGCACTCCACTTGAGACTTCCCTCCACGTAGATGCATGTTCCTATCTATCAAGATCAAATAAATTTCATTTATTTACTTTTTTTAACTTTATTATATCCTCCCATCCTCCCCAACAGGGACCCAATGCAGTTTACATCCTCCTCCTCTTCCCCATTTAATCCTCACAAGAACCCTGTGGGGTAGGCTGGGCTGAGAGTGCGTGACTGGCCCAAGGTCACCCAGCCAGCTTCCGTCACACAAGTGGGGATTTGAATCCGGGTCTCCCCAGATCTTAGGTGGATACTTTAACCTCTGCAACTGTGCTAGATTATCCATGTGCCCAGTTGAAGTCCAGCCTTTTTAAAAAACAAAAACAAACAAACGTGGCTGGGCAACCACGCCAACTGACAGTGCAGCTCCCAGACTAGCTCCACGCGGCACAGTCCCAGAGTCCACACCCGGGTCCTCTCAGTCAAAGTGTTTGGGCAGGTCCATGCTGGGGACAGCTCCCAGCCATGGGGGGACCTGACTGGGACCAACACCTTGGCACCAAAGGAGAGGGATCTCAACCCCCCACCCCGATACCCTTTCTGTGACCAGAAAGGGCCTCAGGGAATGGATATTTCCCTATCCAGGCCAATAAGTTCTCCCAGTGGGGCAACCAGTGGCTCCTGGGAGGCCCTTTAGGTTGGGCAATTCATTGCTAAGCTTGCTGGGCTTGGAAGTCCCAAAGCAATCTCCTGTCAGCAATCTGCTGAGCGGACCTGGGTAGGGTCACGCCCAGATCTGCCACTTCCCAAAAGCCCAGGGTTGCCAGCTCCGGGTTGGGAAATACCTGGAGACTTGGGGGGGGGAGATTTGGAGGGCAGGGTCTGGGAAGGGATCAAATGCCCCAGAGTGCACCTTCTACCGCAGCCATCTTCTCCAGGGGACTGGATCTCTGTCGCCTGGGGATCAGTTGTAATCTCAGGAGATCTCCAGCCACCCCCTGGAGGTTGGCAGCCCTATGAAAGCCCCTTCCCTGTGCCTTGTAACCCTTGATCTTGACAGACAGGAAGGGGAGTCTATCGAAGCCTCTACTGCTGTTCATGCTGAGGAAACAGGGGCTGAGAAGAGGGCCCGAGTTGTAGCTCCCACGTGAGGGAGGGGATGTCCCCTGCCAGCCAGGGCCTCGTGGTGTTTGTGACCCCACAGCTACCCACAGTCAAACAAGCTTCACATAACACTAGAACTCTCCATTACAGAACTGGCAAGACCAGGTTTGAGAGTGGCTGGGAAACCAGAAACAGAAACCATGGTGTGAAGTGGATTTGCAATCCCTGGCTTGCGTCCACACCTTGTCCCATTCTGCACTAACGATGCCCTGGAGCAGTCCTTCAGAACAGGACGGTCTTGTTCATGCAAGCTGCAGTCCAACGATAGCACAGGATCCAACAGTGGACAGATGCAGCCCTGGTTCATAGTAACTACAGTTTGGTGCACTATCTGCATTTGCAACCTACTGCCGTGTGACCATTATTTTTGCCCCTGGCTGTTGCTGCACCACAGGAATGGGGGTGAATTTGCGAAGCTGAATGGCAAGAGGGCAGCATAGAATCATAGAGTTGGAAGGGATCTTCTGCACTAATGATGCCCTGGAGCAGTCCTTCAGAACAGGACGGTCTTGTTCATGCAAGCTGCAGTCCAACGATAGCACAGGATCCAACAGTGGACAGATGCAGCCCTGGTTCATAGTAACTACAGTTTGGTGCAATATCTGCATTTGCAACCTACTGCCGTGACCAATGTTCCCTCTAAGGTATGGAGTCCTGTGAGCAAAAATTCTACTTGGTGAGCGACTGGCATTAAAGCAACCCTTGTGATCTGCCTAAGTTCACACAATTAGCACAGCTGTCAGATGGCCACCTAGCCTCTCTTTGAAAGCCTCCAAAGAAGGAGAGCCCACCACCTCATGAGGAAGCCTGTTCCACTGAGGAACTGCTCTAACTCCCAGGGCAGCTCTAAACCCTGGTTTCTCTGTTCTAAGCCTGGAAGCTCTATCTACCAAGGCTAAAAATATGTACAGTGTCTCTTACAGACAAAATGACAATTATGCATACTGGGAGGGTTGTATGGAGTGTGTTCTCCCTGTCTGTCTGTCTGTCTGTCTAGGAAGACTCCATTGTTGGAGAGGGTTTGACCCTGTGGGGATGGGAAGACTAGGACAACTGAGGCTGCCCTGCTATCCTGCCGTTTCTACCAGGAGATTCGGGCAGAGTTGATTTTACCTTTGCTTGGTAGGTCTCTGGTCTGTTCTATTCTGGTCACAGAAGTTATTAGGAAGTTTCTATCAGGCGCAAAGACTCAGACAACATTATCTTGTGCCAGATTTTTTTGTGGTGGCTTGTAAATGCTCAAGGAAGCAATTAAGGGGTGCAGTTGAATTCTAATAATCAGATGTGGTAATCTGTAATGTTTTTTTTATTTTTAAATTTAAACTTTTTAAATTGTATACTGTATATTTATATTTATACGGTCTTAAAATGATGTCTTAACTGATTTCGTGCTGGTCTTGAACCATATTAACAATAAACTGAGATATCTATCAATCACACCTGAAAAGGGCTTATTTGGAAGCTCAAAGCCTGGTTTTGCTGCATTTCTGAAGACAGCCAAAGAAAGCATCCAAACAAAACCATATGCCTTTCCCAGAACTGATGATGCTGGCTTTTGAACAAAATGCTATTTGGTCCCCCCCCCATAAATACCTTATACGTGCTAGTTGAACTGTAAGAACTTGTTATATTGAAATGCAGAATAAAAATGACAGTTTTCTCCTTTTCCAAAATCACCATTGTTTTAAATGATTTGGGCAGCCAACCATAGCTTTCAAGGACTCGGCTCACACAAGAACAGAGAAATCAGAAGGAATAATTGCTCTTCTCCTGGGACAGACTAGTGGGATAATTCATTTTAAAGTTTCTCCATTACAGAATTCTATCGTCAGGGGCTGGCTATAGGAACAGCAGAATGCTACCTCCTTAACTCATCTTTTCCGCCTGTCTGGTAGCCAAGGCACACAGCTTTCTGCTTTAAAAAATTTACATAATATTCATACATATACCATAAGAACATAAGAGAAGCCAATGTCAGATCAGGCCAATGGCCCATCCAGTCCAACACTCTGTCACACAGTGACCAAAAATACCAGGTGCCAAAAATACCAGGTGGCCAAAAATACCAGTTCCTTTCCTAATAATCCTGAGCATAGCGCTTTACTTGTAAAGTATATAACTCTAAGAACTACCCACCTGTGGAGAATCCACCCCATTTCTATGTGGGTTGCTAATCTGGGAACATCTCTTCCATAAACAGAAGCAAGCCCTGAACAGTGACTTAACTCATACAGAGACACGTGGCCACCTCCTTGGAGGACAAGTCATTCCATTGGAGAAGAAGTGACAAAATATTCGAGTCATGCCAGATGCAGTGATAGGGTGAGATAGTCTGTACCCAGCAGAAACTGATTTGGAAGGCAGAAAACAAGGCCAGAGCAGTGATTCATGCAGAGAGGCAGCAGGCAGCCTCTTCTGTAGTTATGGGCTTTGAGGTCTGTGGGAGTTGCCAATTACTTCATTTGTTTCATACAGCATACCAGAAGTTCCTCTGGAGAACTGCTGCACTAGCACCAAAACTCTAAGGACCAGCAGTTATTCCCGCCATCGTTCTCCTGGGACCTTTTCTTATTTACATTACACAGCATTTGCACTTCTGAAACTCTTACTGCCTGTTCTGTGGTCTCTCTCTGCCCCTGCAGGAGAATTCTGCTTCCTGGACCAACAAACTCCTGAGTCAGCAAACTAGTAGTCAGGACTGGGTTTTAAAATATGGGAGTCTGGCTCCCTCTAGTGGACGAATGCTTAGCATGCAACTTTCCAGAAAACTGCAACAGCCATAAAGTAGCATCTCTCTGAACACTAGCTGTGGATGCCAGCTTCCTGGTGGGACCTGGGGATCTTCCAGAATTACATCTCATCTCCAGAATACAGAGATCAGATCTTCTGGAAAGAATGGATGTTTTGGAGGGGGGGGACTCTAGGGCTGCCGGTGTTTGAAATAAAGAAGTGCTGCACACACTGCTTTTGTGCAGAGCTATATACAATTTATTTACAGTCTTTACACAGTCCAATAAGGCTTAGCATTCGGCTTCCACTCCAAGAAAATGCTTCGCCAGGCAATAGGTAACCACATAGGCACCAGTCAGTAAGAACTGTCCTGAATATATACATGTGCACAGCCAATCACTGAACAGATGCCGAGTCAGGGTGACATCCTCAGCAGGCTGATGCAACCAGTTCATCATGTGACTGTAGAACTGTCATTTAGAGCTCTCAGATCTCGCATGACATTTAATTTGCAGATGCCAACAAGGGCATGGTACCCCACGGAAGTCCCTGTCCTCTCCAGACTCCATCGCCAAATTTCCAGGAGTTTCCTAACCTGGGTCTGGCAACCTCACCCCCATCCCCTGCCTGTAGACGGGGGGGACCTGGCAACCCTAGCACCAGTTGGGGTGCTACAATGATGGGGGGGAACTTTAGGATGGATCCATTCTGGTAGCAGAGAAGCCATCTTTCAGCAGAAGGAGCCTTTGCCAGACCCAAGACATCCCCAGTCCCAGCAGTGATTCTGATTCTTAATGCCATTGGGCATTAACACAAATGCCAGTGTTAAGCACGACTGCCCCCAAATCAACAGGGCCAGGCTAACCTGACCTCATCAGACCTTGGAAGCCAAGCAACGTTGGTCTTGGTTAGAACGTGGATAAGAGACCACCAAGGAAGCCCAGGAGGGTTGAGCTCTCAGATCTCGCATGACATTTAATTTACAGATGCCAACAAGGGCATGGTACCCCACGGAAGTCCCTGTCCTCTCCAGACTCCATCGCCAAATTTCCAGGAGTTTCCTAACCTGGGTCTGGCAACCTCACCCCCATCCCCTGCCTGTAGACGGGGGGGACCTGGCAACCCTAGCACCAGTTGGGGTGCTACAATGATGGGGGGGAACTTTAGGATGGATCCATTCTGGTAGCAGAGAAGCCATCTTTCAGCAGAAGGAGCCTTTGCCAGACCCAAGACATCCCCAGTCCCAGCAGTGATTCTGATTCTTAATGCCATTGGGCATTAACACAAATGCCAGTGTTAAGCACGACTGCCCCCAAATCAACAGGGCCAGGCTAACCTGACCTCATCAGACCTTGGAAGCCAAGCAACGTTGGTCTTGGTTAGAACGTGGATAAGAGACCACCAAGGAAGCCCAGGAGGGTTGCTATGCAGGGGCCGGCAAATGGCAAACCACCTCTGGACATTCCCTTGCCTTGAAAACCCCTTGAGGGGGCCGCCATAAGTTGGCTGCAACTTCCCGGCACTTTCCAGCCCCCACCCAAATAAACAAAGGGTGAAAAAATAAGCCACGACTCAGCACTTATCGCATCCCCAGAGATATGCAAGGAGACTCTGACCCAGACACTGAGTCTTTGTGATCTGCTCCTTCGAGGCCAGCCCACCCAAGCAAGGGCAGATGTAGCTTCCCCTCTGCACTCCTGGGTATTGACTCCAACTAATAAATAACGAAAAGACAAAGTCTGGGTCCAGGGGCACCTTTAAGACCAACAAAGTTTTATTCACTGAATACCTTTTATATACCTTGAATAAACATTTTCTGGTCTCAAAGGTCCCCCTGGGCCCAGACTTTGTTCTCCGGCTTCAGACCAACATGGTTGCCCACCGGAATCTAATAAATAATGATGGATCGCAAACTCCTGGAGGGAAGGTGAGGCAGTGACCATCCCTTGCCAGAGAGCTGCGTCATCACTGTTTCTTCACTCTCCTGTTTTCTCGGTTTCTAAAAACATACTTGAGTACCAGCAGGGGTCATTTCCTAGAAAAAGAGGTGCAGGAGCTTGTTTGCATAACTCATTTGCACATGCCACACCCCCTGTCAAAGGGCAGGCATGTTTAAAATGAGTTAAGGAATATGCAAATGAGTTTAAATCCCCCCCCTTCCTGAGTCTCTCGGCAAAAGCGGAGAGGCTCAGGGGGAAAGGCAGGCATATCTGCCCACCTCCCCTTCCCCTCTCCAGCCAACCCACCAGGGCGGGCTGGCTGGAGACGGGAAGGGCAGGGAGGCAGACATGCCTGGGTTCCCTGCCTGATCTTCTCCAGGTGCCCCACAGCTGCAGGGCACCTGGAGAAGATGGAGCAGGGAACCCAGGAATTTAAACCCCCCCCAAGTCTCTCAGTGGGTGGGGGTGGGGCCCGGGCTCCTTACTGCCAGAGCGCCGCTCCAGGGCACTCCGGCAGGAAATGACCCCTGAGAACCAGTAAAAACAAATCTGCACAGGCAATTGCAAAAAGCAGAAAACCAGTGACAGAGCAGGGGACATTCGGTCACTGCAGCTGAGGACACTTCAGGTACCCAGTAGAGAGCCAAAGGCCCTTGGAATGCTTCCGTGAGTCTCCCCGAAATGTTGCTCGCAGTTTCACCCTTCTCCATAGGGGTGCCAGTTCTGACTTGGGAAATTCCTGGAGATTTTTGGGTGGGGGCTATGGAGGGCAGAGTGAGAAAGGGGAGGGAGCTCAGCAGAGAAGGAAGAGAAGAAAAAGGAGGAGGAGGAGGAAAAGAAGAAGAAGAGTTGGGATGCAATCACACAGACTAAATAATCCACTTTCAATGCACTTTCTAACTGGATTTTGCCAGTTCACACAATAAAATCCAGTTGGGAAGTGCATTGAAAGTGGACTGAAAGTGGATTATTTAGTGTATGTGACTGCAGCCTTGGGTTTTATACCCCATTTTTCTCTACTTTAAGGAGTTTACAATCTCCTTCCCTTCCTCTCCTCTCGTGAGTCACGGCTCTCGTGAGTCACGGCTCACTTCTTCAGATGCAGCTAGAATGGGAGTCCATCCATCCTTCTATCTAAGATATAGAGCCAGATAGACTCCCATTCTAGCTGTATCCAAAGAAGTGAGCCGTGACTCACAAAAGCTCCTCCCCTGCCACCAATTCTGTTACTCCTGAAGGTGCTCCTCGGCTCTTTCCTCAAAGTAACAGACTGGCTGGGCAGATTTGTGTTCAAATCCCCACTTCCCCCAAAACTCCCTGGGTGAGCTTGGACCAATTATAGTCTCAGCCTAACCTACCTCACAGGGCTGTTACAAGAATAAAACATATAAGCACCTGCTGGTTGTAAGAAGAGTAGGATCAAGATGTGATTGATAATCCTGAGACAGAAGTGCAACTTCGTGTAATTCTCCTGCAAAGTATTTTTGCCCTGAAAAAAATATAATTTCCCTCTGCTTGGATACCAGGTTCCTTGCCATTTACATTTTTTTTACAATAAAGGCTTATTTAAGAGTCACTCAGGGTTTAACTAGACAAGACTTTGACTGATTTCACACAAGAGCTGCGCCACGGTCGCGCCTCCCTTTGCCCTGCTTCTATTGGTCACTTTCCCACTCGAAGTTGCGCGGCCACGTTTTGACCCGTGGCTTTGCCCGATTTCCCCCGCAGTTTCGTGATCCTCAAAAAACAGGATCACGAAACCGTGGGGAAAATCAGGTGAAGCTTCAAAATGCGGCCTCGCGGCTTTAAGTGGGAAAGTGACCAACAGAAGCGTGGCAAAGAGAGGCGCAACTGCGGCGTAGCTCTTGTGTGAAATTGGTCTTTGGGAAATCTGCAACTGGATCTTCCAAATAGGTTTTTTAAAAAACAAAAACTAGCAATAGCAAATTCAGATCAGACCACACAATAAGGGACGGAGAGGCTGAAGTCTCCCACACTCCGTGTTTTACGCCTTGGAAAAATGTTGCCCGTTTTTTCCCCTTCCAAAACAGTAAGAGCAGTGACAACTAGCTAAACTGTGCAGAGGCAGAAGAATTAAACTCTGGGGAGGACTAGCTCTTTTTTTTTTTTAATAAATATTTTTATTGGTATATTAAGAACAGTATATAAACACATCATATATAATTCCTTTGACATTACTCAATGAGCTCACTGGGATGGTCCCTGGAGGGCCCACTGCCTTAGAGGGCAGCTAGTGACCCAGACCAAGTTGAGCCAAGCAGTGCCTGCAGGGCTGCCATGGGACAGTGGGGGCTTGGCTCCGCCTGCTGCGTGGGTGGGGTTGGCAGCTTTGGGTTGGAAACACCTGGGGATCCAAGGGTGGAGCCTGAGAGAGTGGGGGTGCCAGCCCCCCTCCATAGAGTCAGGGGTCGTTTCCTGCGGGAGCACACAGGAGCGGAGCTCCGGCAGTAAGGAGCCCAGGGGGCGGGCACATGCAACAAGCCCCACCCCCTTCTCCCAGCAGCCTTCAGTTGGGCCATGATGAGCAAGAAGCAGCCAGGTAAGTTGCAGAGCCCTCCGCCACCCGCCCCCCAGTCCAAAACAGTCCAGTGTCCTTTAAGGCCAAGTTTTATTCAGGTACAAGCTCTCCCTCCTCTGGGAGGACAGATCTGCACGTTCCTCCCACCCCCCCCCCAATAGCTAGCAATCCAAAATCGCCCAGTGGAGCCTGAGCAGTGGGTGTTGCCTTGTGACACACTTCCGGTGATGTCAGGGGGTGTGGCATATGCAAATAAGTCATGCGAATAAGCTATGCTAATGAGCTCCTGCACCTCTTTTTCTGCAAAATGACCCCTGCGTAGAGTTACCAGATCCAGGTTGGGAAATGCCTGGGGATTTGGAGGTGGAGCCTGGGGAGACCTCAGTGGAGTAGAATACCACAGAGTCCCCCCTCCCAAGCATCCATGTTCTCCAGGGGGACTGATCTCTGTCGTCTGGAGGTGAGCTGTAATGCCAGGGGGATCCCCGGGTCCCACCTGGAGGCCGGCATCCATAGTAGGGTCTAGTGCCATGTCGTCCACCTTCCGTAGCAGCCATTTTCTCCAGGATAAGTGGAATCAATGTTTTAAATAAATAATAAATAAGTGATTTGTCACTCTGGGAGGTCACGGAATAAGCGGGGGAGGGTCTCCCAGAATGGCCGCTGATGTCCAGACTGCAGAGATCCCTTCCTTGGAGATCAAGGGCTGCTTGGGAGGGGGCGGGGCTCTTCCACCTGCACTCCCTTCCCTTCCCCCATGTCCTGCTGCAGAGTCTCAAAGAGCTTCCCCAGCTGACAGAGACAGCTCCGCTTGGACACCTGAGTCTGTCGCCCACTGACACCCCATTTTCCCCCACATCAGCCTGATCTGAACAGGATCTTTTGGGAACGATAATCTGAATTTAAAACACACAAAACACACAAGGTGATCAGGTCATGGACCTCCCAGCCGCCTCTTGCCTCCACGGGCCCTGGGCTGCACCTCATAAAAACTAGTCAACTAAAACCATTTTCAGTGGCATGGACAGGACAGTGAACGGACTCTCTCCTTTGCCCGAAAACAGTTTAACTAATTTTTAACACAGGAAGAAAATAGATGGCCAAGAGATGTCAGCCACAACATCAAGTCTTCTCGAACTCTGTCCTGGGGATGGGTCAAAGAGGCAACTTTCCTCCTCCCTCCCTGCCAAATGCTGACAGTGGAGAACTTTGAGTGCTTTTAGGAAAACTCCAGTCTTCAAATATTTCCAGCCCTCACAGTAGCCGAAAGTCAGTTGGTATAAACGGAGCTCTATGTTGTTGGGAAAATAGGCAAAAATACGTAAATACTGAGTTTGCAATGGATCTTTGCTTCAGTGGAGAGGAGACATTTCTTTCTATGAAAAAGCTTTATTTCTAAGGGAAGGGTCCGCATGAAAAGCTACAAAACAAAAGAGCTACACTGTCATATCTTTACAGCTACAGACACATGGTCACACACAATGGAGTTTCTCCTTCTTCTTGATCCCTAGAAGGAAGTCACCTGAACACAGTAACCAGGGATTGCTAGTAAACAGACTTAGATTTTCCCGGGCTGTCTTCCCATTGGCTCTGAGCCAAGTTTTCCTTCCAGGTCAGTCTAAACAATAATACAGAAGGTGGAACAGATTAATCCTATAATGGCCCCGTTCACACAGAGAAGTTGCCGCGCTAAAGACACGAATGACAGGCGGATTTTCAGTGCGTGATCACACCGCAACATCTGGGAAGCATAGTGCACCCGTGGCTAACCCGTGGCTTCCCACCGAAGATGCAGAGTAAAAAACTACTGCAGAAAGTGCACTAGTTTCCGGAAACCGCAGGGCAGGGGCCGGCGTCTGATCATGTTTTCACTTGAATTCCGTGGCATCCGGCGCCCGTCCATGTCCCATCGCAAACTGGATGGGTTTTTTTTAGTCTCCACAAGATGCGCACAAACGTCCAATGGCGCATGCACAAACGTCGGTGAGGGGAAAAAACTTCCCGTTTGCCAAAGAAGTGGCGCCTAGCAATTGCCAGTGTGATTACGCCGCTTCTTTGCCGCACTTCAGGATAGCCGTGTGATCGGCACCTAACGGCCTAACCATGGGAACTCGACAGGACGTGTGATCGGGCTGCCACGCTTTACTTTGCTCCAGGGCAAACAGCCACGCTTCCCCCCGCCCCCACGTTTTCCAGCCTGTGTGACCGGGGCCAATGACTGGAATCTAGACCTTGCATGTCACACATTTCCAACACACATAAGAACATAAGAGAAGCCAATGCTGGATCAGGCCAGTGGCCCATTCAGTCCAACACTCTGTCATACATTGGCCAAAAATGCCAGGTGCCATCAGGAGGTCCAGCAGTGGGGCCAGGACACTAAAAGCCCTCCCGCTGTTGCCCCCCCCCCAAGCATCAAGAATAGAGATTCTCTGCTCTGCCAGAAAACCACAGTCCTGCCTAATTCACAATCTCAACTACTGCATTAGTCGGAAGTCAGAATTGGTTTTTGGCCCGGGGGACTTTGCTATTACAAACTGGTGCAAAACCAAACAAAACCCTATGTTTAAGTAGTCTAATCTACCTATTTTATTAAAGACTAGAAATAAGGCCCGTTGTGGAAATAAATACAACGGGATCTAGAAAGAGGCTCTGGGAGAGTGCTCTGGCTTTGGGCAAACAGTGTCAGTCTGCTTTTAAAACATGAACCTGGGACCTGCACCCCACCAGAATACAGCAGGTTCCATATGCAACTGACATTCCAACTGCCTTGCGGGGGGGCCCAGGTTGTCGCAGCAGTTGTGGTGTGGGCGGGACCTGGGCTTTGCCTTCTGATTGGTGGCGATATATGCTGAGGAGCAGTGCCATCAGCCATACACTAAGGGAGTGCATTTTAGAATTAGAACTTTGGCACCCACTATTCAATTATATATAAGGAGAGATACATCCCATAAAGAAGAGTTAAACACCGTAACGTCCAGCGATAACCTTCAGGAAGCTCCCCTCCATCAGATACAAGTAGGAATAGAGATCCTGGAGTCCTTCTATCCCAGTCAGAAGGTGGGAGGGGTGTTGCAAAGAAAGGAGTCCGGATGCAGAGGCACAGTGTGCACTGGAGAAATGCTAATGTGCAGCACCCCTTGGCATTCCGAGTCACCTCTTTCCAGCCCCCTTCCCACCTTCAGATGGGGCCAGAAGGACTCGAGGATCTCCGTTCCTGCTTGTATCTGACGAAGGGAGCTTAAACTCTCAAAAGCGCAGCCCCCCCCCAAAAAAAATCTTATTGGCCTCTAAGCTGGACTGAAGCTCTTGGAGTGTCCCACAATAGACCAGCCCAGCTGCCCTCGGAAACCGGTTCCAGAGGACAGCCTTTCGGGAGCCCCAGCACCTTCCCTCCCAGGAGGTGGAAGGATTCAAAGCACGTGGGATGTGCTCTCGGCGTGCCACTAACGGTGCCACCCCGTGCCGGTTTAATCGGCCGGAAGCCCTTCTGTATTCAAGGGGATTCACTCTCCGGGACTGCAGCCTGAAAGAGGTTAGCTTTTCTTTGGGTTGTGGAAGTTTATAATAGGAGAGAGGTGAAAAGTACTCGGTTCGATACGTCACGACTCGGACCACGACATAAGAAACGCGCGTCTACTCAGTACTTTCACACTTAGGACAACAACAAACGGCCCAGTGGCCAACTATATACATTTCCAAGGGAACACCCCTGGATTCCATTGGGGGGTTTGAATCTCCCGCCAAGGTTTCTATTGGTTCCCCTAGTGGACCTTAGGAGCCTAGTCCCTTTTGTTCTTTTGGGAATCAAGCTCTGCTCGCCTGGCCACTGCCTGATGGCGGTTCCAGGACACAACACGGGGGAAACTCCAGCCTGTCTCCAGAGCTACATATTATGTTCAAGAACATTTACTGAACAGCGTTGGAGTCCAGGGGCACCTTTGAGACCCACAAAGTTTAATTCTGAGTATAAGCTCTCGTGTGCATGCACCTTCAGACCAGCATGGCTACCCATAAGAACATAAGAGGAGCCAATGTTGAATCAAGCCAGTGGCCCATCCAGCCAAACACTCTGGGTCCCACAGTGGCCAAAAATACCAGGTGCCAGAGGTCATTTCGGGGGGAACGTGGGGGATCGCAGTTCCCCAGGGTGAGGTACGGGGGGCGGGGCACATGACGAAGCCCTGCCCCCTGCTTCCGGCCGCCCCGCTTCCGGCCCTCATTCAGCCAGGAGGAGGCAGGAGAAGAGGGAGGGTAAGTTGCTTCCTCCCTGCCTCTCCCCACCCCTGCCTTCCTGGGGCCAAGGAGGGCCTTCGCGGGGCTTCCTTGCACTCCCGCCGGCCTTGCAGGTCCACCGCCGGGCCCCTCATGGGGCTCGGCAGTGGAGCTGCAAGGCCGGCGGCGGCGGCCGGGGCTATTGGGGGCGGGGTGTGTGGCCTTATGACACACTTCCGGTGATGTCAGGGGGTGTGGCATATGCTAATGAGTTATGCTAATGAGTTCCCCTAGCTCTTTTTCTACGAAATGACCCTGCCAGGTGCCATCAGGTGCTACTCAGGTACCCGCCTGAATGTTTACTGAAGACGTTTCCCTCCGTCACCCTCCATCGGCTTCTCAGAAGAAAAGCTGAAGGACAACATTTCGGCTTCTTTTCCTCTCTTCATTTGCCCCCAGACAGCAAGAGAAAAACATCTCTTGTCCTTCTCCAGCAATGAGAGCTCATTAGGAGATGCATGTGCACGCATTCCTGTGCAAACATACACTCACAGGAGGGTTACCAACCTCCTGGTGGAAGCCGGAGCGTTTCCCCAGAATTACAACTGCTTTCCGCACTGCAGAAGTCAGTACCCTTGAAGGAAATGGCAACTTTGGAAGGTGCACTCTACGGCACCACACCCTACCTCCCCTCCCTTCCCTAAACTCTGCCCCCCCATGCACCACCCCCACCTCTCCAGGAATTTCCCAAGCCAGGGCTGGCAGTCCAAACCCCCCCCCCCTAATGGGGATCCTCCTCTCCTGGCTCCTCTCCTCGGGGGAGGATTTTTTAAAAAAACACTGGCGTCAAACGTAGCGTGCCATCTCTTCCAGGGGAACCCAGAAGTGACATCATGCATCTCTAGGCATCACTGAGAACCTCTGTGGTTCACCATAGTTTCCGGCAATTCCTAGAGTAACGCAAAATGTCACATCTGGGTTTCCCCTGGAAGTGACATCATGGCCCATGCCGCACTGGCACCCTAGTGGACGGAGGTGGTGGCAGTCTCCTGTCTAAGAAGAGTAAGGAGGCAGGCAGGGGGCAGGAGGCGGGGGCAGCATGAGTTTTGGGGGCACTGCCCCATTTGCCCCAATGGACCAGTCTTCACGTGGGAGGAGTAATGCTTGTGAGCGCAGAGAACAAGGAATGCCTTAAAAGCACTTCACTGTGAAGAGCGACTAAAAGACCTTGTGCAGCAGTCTCCATGGGCTGAACGACACCTTACAGTTGGCCACAGCCCTTAGAGACACACAGAGGTGCGACTGAGGCATCAGCTGCAAGTTCGATGCTGGGGACCGCCCCCGAGGGCACGGGAGGGGGCTGAGAAGGGGCTCAGCTCACTCCCCACCCCCCATGCCATGCGCTGGAACTCATCCCTACTGTCTCTTTCTCTGCTGTAGAATACATGGGAGATTTCAGAGAACACTCTCCTTTCCCCAGCCCATCTTGAAAGCCTTTCCCCTGAAGCACACACAAGCCCCCATCGTGCCTCTCGGGGGTGGAGGAACTTCTGCCACAAGTTTTTAAGGCGCCAGAAGAGTTTTGTGGCCGTTTTGGCTGCTGCAGAGTAACAGCTCCATCCGAAGCAGAGTCACATTCTTTCAATCCTGTTGCCTTCAGCTCCGCTGAGGATGAAACTGTAGGAGGGTTGCCAACTCCGGGCTGGGAAATTCCTGGAGCCTTTGGGGGGGTGGAGCCTGGGGAGGGCTGAGTCTGTGGAGGGGAAGGACCTCAGCAGGGTGGGATGCTCGAGAGCCCCCCCCCCGCCAAAGCAGCCACTTCCTCCAGGGGAAACCATCATCTCTGCCAACTGGGGAATGGTTATAACTCCGAGAGATCTTCAGACCCTGTAGTAGGTCTACTTCTCTGGACCTCAACACATTGCAGGGCTCCCTCACCAGGGACTCGGAAGCTCCCGTCTGGTTTCCTTCCCAGCATACCAAAGGCCCTGCATGCCCAGTTCAGCGCCACATCCTTGACTTCGTCATTTTTTTAAAAAGTAAGAAACCAGGCTCCCAGTTCTCACATAGCACTGGATCATCAACCACGACAAAGCAGGCGTGGCCTCTGCTCTCGCGTTTAATTCTCCAGGCAGGTACAGAACGGAGTGAGTTCAACAGAGACCTAACATGTCTACGCTTGTCTAGATTCTGTATGCGAATACAAAAGCCACCCTGAGCTCTGCCACCTGAAATAAAGCACGCCAACTTGCATGCAGTTTCTCTTATTTTGAATAATTTATTCCGTAAGATTAGCTGTTTTGCATAATTTATTTTAGCTTGCTAGCCGTGGGGAGCTATATCGCAAACAAGAAAAATGTCATTTATCCATTCCCTGGCTTTCTGACACTGCAGATTTTTTGCACTCCTAAGGGCCAGAAACCTAATCTATTTTTCAAGAAGCGGAAACTCTCAATAAGATGCACGCAGCAACCCGAGTACTTTCTCCTGCCCTCCTCCTGCATTGTGGCACGAACACAGCCTCTGCTGGAGTTCCTAAAGAAAGCCATGGGAGTTGCGTGCTACCTTGCCAGTGGCTCCGTGGGAAACATACTGGGCTCCTTCCTTCTGAGCTATTTCCATCTGCTTCCGGGCAATGCAGGGTCTGGCCAGGGGAGTGCCAAGAAGGTAGCGGTCTTCATAGATGGCGTTGGCTTGGACAGCTGGCCAGATGAATTCTTCCACAAACTCTTGCCTAATATCTTCAATGTAAATCTGAAAACAGAGGCGAGAGGGAGAGGGTTGGATGTAATCCCCTTGTTATTGGAGCTACGGTTGCCAACTGTGGGTTGGGAAATTCCTGGAGATCTGGTGGGTGAAGCCTGGGGAGGGGGGGCCTTCAGCGGGGTAGAATGCCATAAAGTCTGCCTTCCAAAGCAGCCATTTTCTCCAGGTGAGCTGATCTCTGTCCCCTGGAGATTGGTTGTAATAGTGGGGGATCTCCAGCCACCACCTGGAGATTGGCAACCCTAATGCAGAAATAGGTTTCCCACTTCAGCAGTAGCAGCAAGTGGCATGGAAGCACGCGGTAACAGTGTACACACACACACACACACCAGTGTTCCCTCTCAGCCGAGTTAGTGTGAGCTAGCTCACAGTTTTTTAGCCTCCGGCTCACACATTTTTGTCTCAGCTCAGGGAGGAGGGCTCCAAAACAAACTGATTCATGCAGTAGCCAAATCACTTGCTCACAACTTTAATGCCAGCAGCACACAAAATCGCATTTTTGCTCACAAGACCCCACAGCCTAGAGGGAGCCTTGGCTGCCCTCCCCAGTCTCCACTCCACAATCTCACACATTTTTGTCTCAGCTCAGGGAGGAGGGCTCCAAAACAAACTGATTCATGCAGTAGCCAAATCACTTGCTCACAACTTTAATGCCAGCAGCACACAAAATCGCATTTTTGCTCACAAGACCCCAGAGTCTAGAGGGAGCACTGGCACACACCCCTCCCCACTGGCAGCCTCTCACTCCTGCCCCTCCCCCTAGTCCTGCATTCTTCCAGCACTAGCCTTGCCAACCTCCAGGAGGGGCCTGGAATCCTCCTGGGATTACAACTGATCTCCAAACCACAGAGATCAGTTCCACGGTAGCAAATGGCTGCTTTGGAGCATCAGCTCTATGGCACTGCACCATGCTGAGGTCTGTCCCCTCCCCAAACCCCACCTTCCCCCCCACAGTTTGGTGTCGTGGTTAAGAGCAGCAGACTCTAATCTGGAGACCTGGGTTTGATTCCCCATTGTAAACTGCTCTGAGTGAAGGGCGGGGTAAAAATCCAATCTCTTCTCCTCCTCCTCCTCCTCCTCCTCCTCCTAAACCCCACCATCTCCTGGCTCCACCCTCCAAATCTCCTGGAATTTCCCAACCTGGAGTTAGCAACAGAAGCACCTGCCCCTCCCCGGCAACCCCCCTTTCCCCTTCCCAGCTGGGCCAGGGTTTCATAGAGTGCTGTCAAGTGACTTGTGGCAACCCCAGGGGTCATTTCCTGTGGGAGCGCACAGGAGCGGAACTCCGGCAGTAAGGAGCCCAGGGGGCGGGCACATGCAAAAGGCCCCACCCCCTGCTCCCAGCAGCCCTCAGTTGGGCCACGAGGAGCAAGAAGCAGCCAGGTACGTTACAGAGCACCCCCCCTCCTGCCTTCAGGTACAAGCTCTCCCTCCTTTGTGAGGGCAGATCTGCGCGTTCCCCCCCTTCCCAATAGCTAGCAATCCAAAACAGTCCAGTGGAGCCTGAGCGGTGGGTGTTGCCTTCTGACAGACTTCCGGTGATGTCAGGGTGTGTGGCATATGCAAATGAGTTGTGCTAATAAGTTATGCTAATGAGCTCCTGCACCTCTTTTTCTATGAAATGACCCCTGGGCAACTCCATACGTTTTGCAAGGCAAGCGGTTAAGCAGAAGTGGTGTGCTACTGCCTTCCTCTGCAAAGTCTTTTTTAGTGGTCTCCCATTCAAGTGCCAACCCTGCTTAGCTTCCGAGATCGGGCTATAATATACCAATCCACAACCCTGTATGGACCTTAGCAAAGCCCTTTTCAAGGCGGAACTCAGTTGGCTGCAGGCAAAGCATGTTCCTTTGGTGAAGCCCAGACTGGACAGTCCAGGGCTGCTCAGAAGTTCTGCTCAGCAGGAGCACAATGTCTTGTGGACACTCCCCATCTGGGGGGGAGGACTCAATGGAGAAGCAGCCATGAATCAGTAAGTGGAGGTTTTTAGGCACTGTGGTAGGAGCAGACGGCAGTGTCCGGAGCTACTAAAGTGTCCCCGCAAAGGCTCTCATCGTGGGCAAATCAGTTCAACTTGTGGGCTTTTCTGCACTCTCATTTCTGTTGCTTCTAAGTTCCTGTTTCTTTAAGGGGGAGGTTCAGTTCCGCATGTATTTTGCTCCCCCTAATGGTTGATTCAATACTACACCAGCTTATATCTGCAGGGAGGGAGATATGCTGGACATACATTGGAGTATTATCGAATTGACCACTAGAGGGAGCAGAACACATTTGGGACAGACCCCTCCCCTGCCCCGAAGAAACAGGAACTTACAAGAGAGGAAAATGAAAATGCGGGAATGTCCTGAGCCACAAGCACATCTAGGCTGCATTCAGACATCACAATAAAAGTGTGGTTTCTTTAAAGACTGATACCTGCAGTACGTGCCAGTCCATCGACCGGATACTACAGACCCCATGTGTCAGCCTCCTGCCTCCCACCCGTCTCCTAGAAATATCCCCCATACCTTGCCCCCACCTCTGGGGCCAAACAGCCGCAAATTGTGGTTTCAGGCGGGTAGATATGTTGGACTGCAGCAGGCGCACAAGCTCCTGAGAGTCACAACTCCCTTTGTCAGATGTCAAAACAGACCACAAATATGACAAACTGCGGCTAAGAAATCAGCTACAAACCCCATTCTGAAATCCCAGTTTGATGCAAACCAGCAAATCCTGGCTGGTTGACCTGTCTACATTTGAACATCATAAAAAAAAACCCAACCTAGCATGGTTTGATCAAACGGCACTTTACAAACCACAATGTCTGCAGCCCTAGTAGTGTAATGTAGAGTTTTCATAAGGCGTGGGTGAGCTGATCTCCATCTGACATGTTTTTTAATAACCAGAACAGCCTGGTAGACAAAAAAGCTTGACGATTGCAAAGCAAAAGTGCACAGTCAGGATCTCTTTTAACAGATTCAGCATCAAGTGAGCGGTGTTCAATGATCCCAAGTGTGTGCTCATGCGACAAGGACAGGGAACGGTCCAAAGGCACGCCTTGCGGCACCTTTGATGAAAAACAAAGCAGATTTGGGCCTTGTCACTGCCTGGGAACACGGTGCCAATGGAGGAAAAGTGAGACCAAAAGGAAATAAAACGAAATCAGAGCCTTGCGGGATGTGACCAAGCCCAATCCGCCCAGAATCCCTTGGAAGAATCTCACCCAGAAAGGACCAAGTGTGGCCCATCAGGAGGTGGCCAGTGATCTACCGAACTGGCTACTCCTCCTGGCTGCCAAAAACTGTACTTGCAGAATTTAAAACAGATCCAGGTGGGGTAGCCATGACGGTCTGAAGCAACAGAACAAAGTTTCAGTCCCGTGGCATCGTTAAGACCAACAAAGTTTAATTCTGGGTGTCAGCTTTTGTGTGCAGGCACACTTCTTCTGTAACTGGGGGAGAAGTATAGCTGAGATTGGATTAAAGCAGTTGGTAAGACCTGTGAATGACAGCAAATTAGCATATAAATATTATTATTATTATTATTATTATTATTATTATTATATGGGATTTTTACCCCGCCCACCCCCGAAGGGCTCTGGGCGGCTTACAAAGTATCATGTGTGCACACACTTTCTAGAATCCTAACTATGGCCACAAATTCAGGGGGATGGGAACCCTACCAGATACCCTCCGAAGGCTTTTTCCGCAGATGTTCTTGCTTCTCCTTTCGTCTTTTTCCAGGCGGTCACATGCCTCTTCGCGCAGTTCTTTCTTAGAGGGGAGACTTCAGTTAGCTGGCTTCCACAGCGGCCCCTGCTGGCTCGTCGGGTTTGCTGCACGTAGGCGATGGGGATTACGTCCTTCCGGCTCCAATCTCTCCAACGACGCCGCGCCGCTACTGACCTCCGACCAGTCATTGTTCCGGGGGGGCCGTCCCTTCACCGCTGCTTCTGCCGCTGTTTCGCCACCATTGTTGTTACCGGTGCCGCTATTTTCTCTCTGGAGCCACAGTTCTTCCGCTTCTTCTAAGGGAGGGTACCCCCCTGACCGACTAAGGCCAGGTACCCATTTATCTACTCGCCATATAGGGCTTTCGAACAGCTGGGTTGGCTGAAAATACAAGAGTTAATGAACAGACGTGAGAACGACGTTTGAATCCCGTGGCCCTTAGCAGGCAGGTACTTCCGCATCTTGACGCTAACTAACCCTTCCTGGCAACTAACCCCCACCCACCCTCTCCCCACCTATCTGTAAGCTTTGAGGAAAACCATTTCAATGTATCTGAAGAAGTGTGCATGCACAGGGAAGCGTATACCCACATTTCTGGGTGCAAGCAGGGCCCAGTTTGGACTGGGGCTGTGACATGAATGGATAGGGGGAAATAAACCTTCCCCCTGCACAGTTTTCCCTGACCTGAAATGGCCTAGAGGAATTGTCGTGTGCCAAGTTGGGGAACCCCCTCATGGATCACTGCCTTGTCGTGGCGAGGGGGCTTGCGCGGTTCGATGAGGCTGTAGGCTATGCCATGGAGGGCCACCCAAGACGGACAGGCCACAGCAGAGAACTCAAACCAAGTGTGATCCCCTGGAGAAGGAAATGGAAACCCACTCCAGTATCTTTGCCAAGAAAACCCCATGGACAGTATCAAAAGGCTAAAAGATATGACGCCGGAAGATGAGCCCCTCAGGTCGGAAGGTGTCCAATATGCTACTGGGGAAGAGCAGAGGGCAAGTACAAGTAACCCCAGAAAGAGTGAAGCGGCTGGGCCAAAGCCGAAAGG
>NW_015160224.1:700565-703075 GCF_001447785.1 Gekko japonicus | reverse complement strand
TTGTTACCGGTGCCGCTATTTTCTCTCTGGAGCCACAGTTCTTCCGCTTCTTCTAAGGGAGGGTACCCCCCTGACCGACTAAGGCCAGGTACCCATTTATCTACTCGCCATATAGGGCTTTCGAACAGCTGGGTTGGCTGAAAATACAAGAGTTAATGAACAGACGTGAGAACGACGTTTGAATCCCGTGGCCCTTAGCAGGCAGGTACTTCCGCATCACAGTAATCCACGTCTATGCCCCAACCACTGATGCGGAAGAGGTTGAAGTGGACCTGTTCTATGAAGACCTACAACACCTCATAGAACTAACACCAAAAAATGATGTCCTCCTCATCATAGGGGGCTGGAATGCTAAAGTAGGAAGTCAAAAGGTAACCGGAATAACAGACAAGTTCCCTCTTGTTTTTACAGCAAGAGACTAAAGTGCCTCCCCAGAAACATTCTGTAACTCATTGTACACTTGCTTGGAGCGGACATTAAATAATAAACTAGTGAAGAAGTAGCCGGGTGGTAGGAATGGAGCAGGTTTGCCTGTTATTGCTTGAAGCCACTCCTTGCTCTCAGGTGCATGGCAGTCTTGCCTCCTTTGTGTGAGCCATGCTGGTTGCTAGGTCTGCAAATAGGTCTGAGAAGAGGGAGGGGATCTGGTGCAGATTGTTACCTTCTCCTCCTCCCTCTTAGGTTTCTGTCTGGGCCTCTTTCACTCAGCTCATTCTGGAGAAGAGTGTGGACAGACTCATGTGCACAGGGGACCACATTTAGCAATTTCCAGGATATGACACCCTACAGCAGGGGTCATTTCATAGAAAAAGAGGGGCAGGAGCTCATTAGCATAACTTATTAACACAACTTATTTGCATATGCCACACCCCCTGACATCACGGGAAGTGTGTCAGAAGGCAACCCCCACCACTCAGGCTCCACTGGACTGTTTTGGATTGCTAGCTATTGGGGGGGGGGGAACGCGCAGATCTGCCCTCACAGAGGAGGGAGAGCTTGTACCTGAAGGTGGGCCGGGGGGAGGGCTCTGCAACTTACCTGGCTGCTTCTTGCTCCTCATGGCCTGACTGAGGGCTGCTGGGAGCAGGGGGCGGGGCTTGTTGCATGTGCCCGCCCCCTGGGCTCCTTACTGCCGGAGTTCCGCTCCTGTGCACTCCTGCAGGAAATGACCCCTGCCCTACAGGCAACCATCTGCATTAGGGTTGCCAGGTCTGGGTCGGAAAATATCTGGAGACTCTGGGGGTGGATCCAGGAGAGCGCGGGGTTTGGGGAAGGGCCTCAGCATGGTACAAGGCCCTAGAGTCCACCCTTCACAGCAGCCATTTTATCCAGGGGAGCTGATCTCTGTCAGCTGGAGATGAGTTATAAAAGCAGGAGATCCCCAGGCCCCACCTGGAGGCTGGCAACCCTCATCTGCGTGACTGTTACCTTTTTGGCTCCAAGGGAGAGGGCTTTCTTGCTTGCTTCTTCGAAGTCCTCATCTTGTCCAATGTTAGCCTGAGAGGTTTAACAACAAAAAGAAGAGCACCTAAATGCAAATAAAACAAGAACTCTGGCCTTACCATTGCCACGGGAATTATGGGGTGACATTACAAATGAGTGGGACGTTTGTTGTTTCATATGCAAAGAAAAGAAAGGAGGCTCGGGAATGCATCTGTTCTCCATCCCCAAAACATCACATTAGCTCAGAAATTCTCAAACTCTCACTTTTAAAATGACAGCTTGCTTGATTATTTCTCACCGCTCACCACAGGCTGGGCTAACTTATTTATTCCAGTAGAAAAGAGCAGGAGTCCAGAAGCACCTTAACGACTAACAAAATCTGTGGGCAGGTACAGGGCCGGCTCCAGGTCTTTTTGGACACTAGACGAGGCTGCCTTCTGGCGTCCCCCTGCGCCCTCAATTACAGGGTTGCCAACCTCCTGGCGGGGCCTGGAGAAAAGGAAGACTCTCCGGCGGCTTTTTCGGGGGCACCTTCCAAAGTGGCCATTTTCTCCAGGAGAACTGATCTTTGTTGCCTGGAGAACAGTTGTAATCCCAGGAGATCCCCAGCCACCGCCTGGAGGTTGGCAACCCTAAGTTGGAGGAGGGGAGGAGACCTGTTTCACTGGAGCCAGGGGTCATTTCCTGCAGGAGCGCACAGGAGCAGAGCTCCGGCAGTAAAGAGCCCAGGGGGGCGGGCACATGCAACAAGCCCCACCCCCCACCCCCTGCAGCCAGGTAAGTTACAGAGCCCCCCCACAGCTAGCAATCCAAAACAGTCCAGTGGCACCTTTAAGACCAAGTCTTATTCAGGTACAAGCTCTCCCTCCTCTGCGAGGACAGATCTGCGCGTTTCCCCCCCAATAGCTAGCAATCCAAAATAGTCCAGTGGAGCCTGAGCGGTGGGTGTTGCCTCCTGACACACTTCCGGTGATGTCAGGGGGTGTGTCATATGCAAATGAGTTATGCTAATGAGCTCCTGCTCCTCTTTTTCTACGAAATGATCCCTGGTTCTAGTCCTAGTGACT
>NW_015160224.1:699208-700146 GCF_001447785.1 Gekko japonicus | reverse complement strand
GACAACCCTACTGGTATCAGAGTGCAGATTCACTTTCTTTACATTCAGCTATGGGAATATGCATGTCCAGAACAGCTTTCCCTTTACAGTTTCCTTGGGATCCACTTGGAACCTGGAAATCATTGATGTGGGTTTATTCTTCTTAAATGCGTCCATGCTAAACATGGAAAGCCACAATTTTACAACTGCCTGTTTTTCCCCCCTGAAATACTACTGCTCATGCCCGGTATTCCATGGGAGAGTTTGCCAGAGCCCTCCGAAAAGTTCTATCAATTCAATTAATACTAATTTGGGGGCGGGGAGGCAAAGAAAAATAAGTTTCATCGGCCCCGGTCACATGGGCCAGATAATGCGGGGTGAGTGTGTGTGGCTGTTCTCCCTGGAGCAAAATAAAGCGCGGTAGCTCAATCACAGGGTCCCCCGAGTCTCCGTGCTAAGGCTGTTAGCTGGCGATCACACGGCGATGCTGCAGCGTGGCAAAGAAGCGGCGCGGCAAGCGTTTCATGTTTGTGCGCATGCGCAGTTCCGTGGAACAGCACTGCTTTCAGTTACGTGTTTGTGCACATGCACTTACGAAAAACATCCGGTTTGCGACAGGACGTGGATGGGCGCCAGATGCCATGGGATACTAATGCTCCCACGATCAGACGCCCGCCCCTGCCCCGCGTTTTCTGGATACTAGTGCACTTTCCAAGGTACTTTTTTACTGTACATCTTCGGTGGGACGCCACGGGTTGGCCACGGGTGCACTACGCTTCCCAGATGTTGCGGTATGATCGCACACTGAAAATCCGCCTGACATTCGTATCTTTAGCGCAGGCACTTCTCTGTGTGAACGGGGCCTGAGTATGTGCGAGTAACTGTTTCCTTTCCTTTCACCTGATTAAAGCTGTTTTGATTGAATATCTTGAGCAGTCATAGATTCGGGGGGGGGGAGC
>NW_015160224.1:683946-698731 GCF_001447785.1 Gekko japonicus | reverse complement strand
CTAGAGATGTAGTTAGGAACCTGTCCCTGTCCGTCCTCTTTCATATCAATTATATTAGTTCTTAAATAAACCTTTATCTACTCTTTAATCAGGTTGTGCACCGTTGCTGTGTTAATTACTCTGCCAACAGATGACAGGCTTGCCAACCTCCAGGGGAGGCCTAGAGATCACCCAGAATTACAATTGATCTCCAGCTGTAGAAAAGAGCAGGAGTCCAGGAGCATCTTATTGTATTTACTGGTATTTATGGTATGCGGTGGCTCAAGTGGTTAAGACGCTGAACTGCAGGCTGTGGAAGGTCAGTAGTTCAGCAGTTCGAGACCCGGGTGCCGCATGACGGAGTGAGCATCACCCAGAATTACAATTGATCTCCAGCTGTAGAAAAGAGCAGGAGTCCAGGAGCATCTTATTGTATTTATTGGTATTTATGGTATTGTATTTATTGTTTTAACTCTGTATTGTTTATGTTATTTTAACTTTGCTAGCCGCCTTGAGCCAGCGTGTCCGGCAAAGCGGGATACAAATAGAAGCAATAAATAAATAAATAAATATTAAAGATTAACAAAATCTGTGGCAGGGTAGGAGCTTTTGTGAGTCATGGCTCACTTCTTCAGATACTGAAGTGCTAGCGGACTCTTGCTCTTTTCTACTGCTACCCATCTTGATCTACCTTGAAGTATCTGAGGAAGTGAGCCCTGACCAATGCTCCCTCTAAGCTATCTTGTGAGCAAAAATTGTACTTGGTGAGCTGCTGGCATTGACGTTGTGAGTGAGCGATCTGGCTACTGTGTAAATCAGTGTAAATCTGGAGCCATCCTTCCTGAGCTAAGGCAAAAGTCTGTGAGCCAGAGGCTAAAAAAACTGTGAGCTAGCTCACACTCACTCAGCTTAGAGGGAGCACTGGCCCTGACTTACGAGAGCTCCTCCCCTGCCACCAGTTCTGTGAGTCTTTCAGGTGCTCCTGGACTCCTGCTCTTTTCTACTGCTACCCGTCTTGATTGAGCTCCAGCCGACAGAGATTAGTTCTCCTGAAGAAAATGGCTGCTTTGCAGGATGGACTCCATGGCATTGTGCCTCACTGAGGTTCCCCCCACCCCCAAATCTCCAAGAATTTCCCTGCCGGGAGCTGGCGGCCCTGCGCATGGGTACGAGTGTTCTGCTCTCGCCTCCCAGTCACGAAGTGTGCTGTGATGAGCAGCAAACCTCTATGTTGTTGTTGTCACCATCGATTTGGGGGCACGCAGCCCAGGCCCAAGCTGAGAGGCCCCCACAGCACTGCAGGGGCCCCTGGCTCAGCGCCTTCTTCCTGCCTCCCGGGGCCCTCCCAGCAACGCTCGTGCTCCAAACCGAGTCCAGTCCGAGGTGGCCCTTTCCTCCCCTGAGCTCTCAGCGAGAGACTGCCGTGCACTCGGCATGCAGGGCAGGGGGCCTCGCGGGCACAGTCAAGCCGGGCAGTCACACAAGGCCGACTCCCAAACAAAGGCCGCTACAGTTCCCGTTCTGGACAGCAAGCCACTGCAATTCCAATTCTCTGCTGATGAGGATGCCGGGATTTTTGTTGAAGGGAGAAGGGAATGTGGGCACCATTTCAGACCGAACAGGAAATAACCAGTCTTGTGCGAATGCCCACACTTGGCTCTCCCTTTGTTGAGTGTGGGACTCCGGGAAGCCATTCGTTTTCTAATTCTGCCCCTGGAAAGAGAGTCCACCGATGCTAATGAGCTCCTGCACCTCTTTTCCTACGAAATGACCCCTGGGTATAGTAATCCATCCAGGGCTGACCCAAGCATTTTTGGCACCCTGGGCAAACGGTGACCTTGGCACCCATCTAGTCCAGCATTCCATTTTCGACAGGGGCTAACCAGATGTTTCTGAGAAACCAGCCAGCATCGCACAAGGGGCGCAGCTGCCCCCACTGTGAACCCCAAGCAAGTGGCATCCCGACAGGCACAGCCCTTTGCAAAACGGAGGACGCGTTCCGGCCTCTGACCAGCCTCCCCTTCTCCATGACTCCCTCTAATCCCCAAAATTCTCACACCCTCCCCTTCTCCATGACTCCCTCTAATCGCCCCTCAGAGTCTCACTCATTCTGGTGACCATCGGGACATGTTTTACTTGATCGACATGTCCATGCAGGGAAGAAAAAATACCAACATATCGATGACGTGGAAGATCCTGTTCCCAGGGTCAGATCTGGGTTTCCAAAATACAAAAGAGAGCAATGGAAAGGGGCTATTAGGGAGGCTATTAGGGAGGCTATTAGGGAAGGCTGGCCCCTGACCCACTTTCAGAGGCTTTGCAACCCACTTTTGGGTCCCGACCCACCAGCTGGGAAACCCTGCTTTAGGGTCCCCAGCAGGTCTTCAAGGCAAGAGACGGACAGAGGCAGTTTGCCATTGCTTGGCCCTGCTTGGCCCTGCAAAGCAATCCCGCCCACCCAGCGGACCGAAAGCAGTTAGTGCAAGTAGGTAAATGGGTACCCACCCTTAGTAGGGTGGGGGGCACCCTGCCTAGAACGTGGTGGACGGCGGCGGCGGCGGCAGCGGCAAGTGATCGGAGGTGGCGTGACGCAGCGGGACGGCGGCGGCAGCAGAAGTGGCAGCGGTGGCGGCGGCGGGTTGCTGTGACCAACAGAGCGATCCCTGCTGGCCAGAAAAGAAAGGAGACACCTGGGCGGCTGCCGATGAGATGGGCGAGACTGGCGCATGACGACGCTGGAAGCCGGCGTAAAGCGGAGCCGGAAGGACATAGCTAGAACCGGAAGAAGGCGCGAGTCGTGCACCCAACAAAGGAGGAACTGCCGACCGAAATGAAGCCCACCGGGATGAAAGTGGAAAGCGCCGAGCCAAGGAGCCAAGGAGTATGTCAATCTACCACCACGAGGGTGCTAGTAGGTAACCCCACCCCATAACTCTGTGGCCATAGTTAGGGCAATTTGTGTGTGACTAGCACCATATGTAAGCCGCTCAGAGACCCCCTGAGAAGGGGGTTCGAGCGGGATATAAAGTCGAAGGTTAAAAAAAAAAAAAAAAAATCCTGGACCCCCTTGGATGTCACTGGCCAGATGTCCCTGCCAAGCCCATGAAGGCTTTACCTTGCCTGGTGCCATAAAATTACCTTCAAGCAGTCCTGGCAAAACCAAACTCCCTCTCCTTGCACAGCGGCCCCAATCCAAACTGCACCCTCCCCAGCTGCTACCTACCCTTTAAAAGGGGGTGGGAGATGTATGCATGGACCACCTAACATCTCATCTTGCTAACCCCAAGATGAACCAAAGGTACCACCTGTGGCTTGAAGGAAAGGCCAAACAGTTCCTTTGGCAATGAATCACAAGGCTGCTCTTATTAGAAAGCAGCCAATAAGCTCACAGCCCCAGCCACCAAAGCTTGTCCTCCTCAGCCATTAAATCTGCAAAAACTTAACAGGCCCTTCTTTTAGAATTAAGTGTCTCCAAAGAGGCGCCAGAGCTCAGAGCCAGAAAGATATCGCCCCATTTCATCTGGAACACGCATTCTGGTGCTGGAAAAGGGGTGTTGATTGTGTTTACACAAGAGAGCAATAAAACAATTTGCACAAGCTCAGAGGTACCTGCCTAAACCTGGGGAGCCTCATCCAAATGTAAAGTCAGGCCCCGGACACACGGAGAATTTGCCGTGCAAAAGGCATGAATGCCGGGCGGATTTTCAGAGCGTGATCACACCACAACATCTGGGAAGCGTAGCACACCCGTGGCCAACCTGTGGTGTCCCGCCGAAGATGCAGAGTTAAAAAGTACCAAGGAAAGTGCACTAGTATCCGGAAAACGCGTGGCACAGGCGGGCATCTGATCGTGGGAGCGCTAGTATCCCGTGGCATCCTGCGCCCGTCCATGTCCCATCGCAAACCGGATGTTTTTCATAAGCACATGCGCACAAATACAAAACTGAAAGCAGTGCTGCTCTGCAAAACTGCGCATGCGCACAAACGTGAAACCCTTGTGTGATCGCGCCACACCGCTTCTTTGCCATGCTGCAGCATCGTTGTGTGATCGCCAGCTAACAGCCAAAGCACGGAGATTCGGGAGCAGTGTTCCCTCTAAGCTGAGTTAGTGTGAGCTAGCTCACAGAAATTTAGCCTCCAGCTCACACATTTTTGTCTTAGCTCAGGATGGCTCCAGAATTGATGCAGTAGACAAATCACTTGCTCACCACTTTAATGCCAGCAACTCAAAAAGAATTTTTGCTCACAAGACTCCACAGCTTAGAGGGGGACCGTGTGATCGGGCTACCGCACTTTATTTTGCTCCAGGGCGAACAGCCACGCCTCCCCCACACACACACCTTATCTGGCCCCTGTGACGGGGCCTCAGTTCGTTTTTGTCAAGGTTTTCAAAGGGCCTTGATTTTCTCCATCCTAGACAGCAGGACTTGACAGCAAAAACAGGAATTTCATTTGCTCAGTTAAGTGCCACTGAAAACAGGAGGACTTCTTTCCATGCAAACATCGCTACGATCGGTCCGGAAGACCACGGCCTTCGGCACGGGTACTTGTGGGGAAGCCTGACTGAACATGGGATCATTTGCTTCAAAGTAAATGTACGTAGGACCAAACTATAAGCTTTCTAGAAAATATCAGAAACCATTATTAATATTACTTATATCCCCCTTCCTCCAAGGAGAGCTTGGTGGGACACTTACAGACTGAGGGAGGCAAGGAATGGGCAGGCCTGGGTTCAAATCCCCACTCAGCTGCAAAGCTCACCAGGTGACTTTTGGGCCACTCTCCCTCGCAGTCTAGCTGACCTCACAGGGGTGCTGGGGTGGGGAAAAGGGGGAGGCAGGGGACTCTTTTTAAACTGCCCTGAGCTCCATGGAGAAAGGATATTTTAAAAAAGATGGTCATGAGCGGGTTCAGATCTTTTGCCCAGCCCAGCACTTTACCCTGGCAGCAGATTTGCCTTTCCACATCCAGCCGTAGGGAGAAGGGTGTCATTCTGCATCAAACCGTTGGATGATTTGCAAAGAACCTGGGTTCTTCCCTGAGCTGAAAGACCTGCATGTTTGTGCTCCAAACAATGGCTGGTTCTGCACTGGCTTTTCCCTCTGTTGTTTTACGAAACCCACGTTGGAGCAGAAATTCCCTGCTGCATGGCATGCCGCTTTCTCCTTCACTTCCTTTGATCATCAGATTTTATTGTATCTCCTGCATAGATTTATGGCCGTTTTATGGCCGTTCAGGGATGACTTTGCAGTCAGTGTGGCGTTGCCCTGAGCTATATGAATGTGGTTTTGAGCTGCACTTTCCCCTCCCAGTTGAGAAGATGTGGAGCGAATGCTAGATGCAGAATCGCCCAATAACATTTCTACCATTGGCCAAGCTGCCATTAAGAGTCCAGGCCAGCCGTCGGCTTCATTGAGGAGGCGCTCTTGAGGCGAGCTGGGCTCTGTTCACCCACTTTGCATTCATGGCCCACACCACAGCCCAAAAACCTCCCAGTGCCCAGTTCTTGGCAAAGTGGTCGTCCTCAGGCAGAGATGCTAATGCGACTCTCCCGCTATGCCTTTCCAGGGCAATTTGGGAGTTCTGAATCAACCTGTCATGTTTCTGGAGGCAAAGCAATGCAAATTCAGGAATGCTCTGCAAGTTTCATGATGTGCAAAACACCCCTCCTAGAGTCTGGCAACCTGACCCAAAAGCCAGTCATGCATTCTGTGAAGAAGCGCCCCCTTTGCTCTGCTCATCCATTTCTTTGGGTGCCCCTCAGTGCCAACATCTTTTGAAAGGGGGAGAAAGCGTTTGCTATCCCCTTTCTCAAGGCTATGCGCTCTCCAGAACTTTGTACAAGTTGCAATCTGCCATACTTTTCAACTACTTTTGCTCATGCTCACATCCCTTGACCACCACCCCTCTGTTTCCCTGAAGAGCACATAAGTATTTCTGCAGCATTTTATCCATCTTGATGCGATAGCACATAGCGGTTGTATCAGCTCTGATTTTGTGCAGGGTTTTATTAGTGCACAGCAATGCAGGCGCATCAGGAAAACAGTGTGCAAAACAGAGTTTTGCTCCAAACATGAGTATGATCATATCACGTTCTTCCTCTCTCTTCTGTTGCAATAGCTGATCAATATGCGCGTGCACATTAATAGCACAGCAGGAGGGAAATATGCACATTAACTGTAGCCTGTGGCAAACTGCACACAATCCAACTGAGGGATTAATTTTAGACATCATTTTAATTAAATCAAAATTAAGGAAAAGCAGAATATAGCACAGAGAGATATCCCAGAGCAATGACGGGATGGAACAGGAACAAGAAGCATTCACACTACCTTAGCTGAAGTGTTCAGCGTGCTTTACGCACATGCATTGAGCACTCAGTAAACTTTACAACAGCCCCATGAGGCCGGCTGTCTTCACTCAAGCAGAATCAAACTCGAATGCACTTGTGACCAAAGTCAAATCTGAATCAACAACTTCCCAGCTGAAGCTCAGACTTTCCCAATGCCTACAGATCACCAGCTTCTCTCTTCACTACAGATTCGGAAAACAAACACTGGATTGCTGCCTCTTGTCTCGGGGGGGGGGGCTACCAGAAAATACATTTTTGGGCATTTTTCATTTGAATCTGAAGGAATGGCGCCCAGCATGCGGGGGTCCTAAGGGCATCCTGCAACTGGCACGGGAGAGGTTCCCAGAGACTAAGACTGCAGCCCTCTCAAGAAGGTGCAAGCCCCCCCCCCAAAAGTGCACCTCTGATTTTTGCCCGTGTGGCTCTTCTGAGATCTGCAGCACAATCTCATCTCCTCTGGCCTCCAAAGCCCTCAATCAATCAAAAACTTCCAAAAACTCACCTCCACCCAGAGGACCTGAACGACAAGTGGAATGAAACCCCTGCTCACAGCAAAAACTGTGCCGTTTCTTGGGAAACCATCCCAGAATATAAAGAGCCCCCAGCTGGTGGGCTGGGAGGGGAGGCGTGTCTACTCCAAGGGGCAGGATCCAGCCACACCTGACCTCCTGCCTCCAGCCAGTCGACCATTCACAACTGATGTACCCCTGAAATGCTTACAGGAGAGTTGTCAGACTGCCAGTTCCCCCCAAATGTGCTCTTCTGGCCCCTGGAACAGCCGGGCACGTGGCATTTTAGCAGACAAAGCTATTCCTGGCATGGAATTAAAGTGGCAAGGACGAGTTTGCCAGCTTTAACTGTGGGATGTTGAAAAGCACTGGAGCAGCGGCTGGATTTTTTAAAGCTTGCAGCATAACCATGTTGACCCACCAAGCCTCGGTGTTTACCACAAGGGTAGCTTGAGATTGCAGCCCAAGGCCAGAGAGAGAGAGAGAGAGAGAGAGAGAGAGAGAGAGAGAGAGAGAGAATGTCGTGTTGCAACCAAGTGTCGTCTGCCTTGACCACCTGTTGTTGGCACAGGGAGGTCTCCTGACTGCTCTGACTTTACAGTCCTCACCTCCCTGCTCCCTGTCGGCCTTGTGCTTCCAAATTCCATAGCTCTGTGCTGAGCTGGCAGAAAGCAGAGTGAGCAAGAAGGCCGATAGATGCTCAGAGTCGCTTCTCCTGCGATCGGGGCCGGCTCTCTCACTAGGCCAGCTAGTGTCTGGCCTAGGGCGCAGCTCCGTCCAGGGCACCAACTGCCCTGCCGCCGCCGCCTCCCCAAAAGCCCCCACCGTCCCTGCCCAAAGCCGCTGCCTGCTAGTCTAGCTCGCTGCCGCGGTGCACATGCTGCTCGCCATGCGCCTGTCCTGCCCGCCCCAACTCACACACAGCACGCCCATTGGTCCGCTGGCTGCTGCGCCTGGACCCATCGCCGATTAGCCCCCACTGCCCTCTGAGCCAGCCAGCGCGATTCCCGCAGTCGCACTCCCCATCGCTGGCAGCAGCCCCAGCCAGCCACTAGCCAGCCCAGCCCTCAGGGAAGGTAAGTTCATGAGCTGGCCCTGGGGGGTGGGTGGCGGGAGTGGCGAGGGCAGCGGCAGCAGTGGGGATGGTCGAGGGGCGAGGGCAGCAGCAGCGGGGGGGAAGGCGGCGGCACCCCGAAGGCTTCCATCATGCTGCCTGCAGCCTGCTGGCGAAGCGAAAGTGCCATCGCCGTCGAGGCGGGGGGCGGCTGGCCTCAGGGAGGGTCTGCACCGGGGGGGGAGGGTCTGCGCCGGGGGGTGTCTGATCGCTTGCCTTCCAGACCAGGGATCCACGCCCCCCCTCGGGTCCCGCTGCTGCTGCCGTGCCTTCCCCGTCAAGGCGGGGGGGGGGGGGGTCAGCTGGCCTCAGGATTTTCAAAATCCTTTGTGATTTGTGTTTTTCTGTTTGAGAGATAAAATCAGATATGGTATTACTTTTTCTCACAATTAAAAAATAATAATAGCAATTTCAAATGTTGTGTTTTTCATTCTTCCTAAAATGCATTTATATTTTAAAATTGGGGGAGGGGGCACCAGAAGGTATCCTTGCTTAGTGTTCAAAAAAGGCTGGAGCCAGCCCTGCCTGCGATCAGATAAAAGGTCCACCAGTCCAGTATTCTGCTCCCAGCACCAGCTCGACAAATATTCTTGGAGGCTCACAAGCAAGGGAGGGTTCTCAGCCATTTCCCTATAACCTTTTAGTACTCCTTTGACCCCTTGGTCATCGAAGGGCTCTACTGCCTCCCTGGCTGGTTTCCTGCTTCTAATGTATTTGAAGAAAGTTTTATTGTTGGTTTTTATGTTTTTTGCTATATGCTCCTCCTATTCCCTTTTTGCCTGCCTGACCACAGACTTCCATTTTATTTGCCATAGCCTGTGTTCCGTTTTATCAGCCTCACTGTGACTAGCTTTCCACTGCTTAAAGGAATCCTTTTTACCTTTTACAGCTTCCAATACTTTGTTTGTTAAACATGCAGGCTTTGTGCCTTTCCTAATTGGGCTTGGATACATGAATTGTTACAAAAAGTGTTAAAAATTACTGTGCCTTATATACCAGAATTGTTTTTGTTAAATATAACACCAGAAAATTATAAAAGACAAGACTTTTATATTACTATCCATATTGTAACAGCAGCAAGAATGTTATATGCGAAATACTGGAGAAAAAGTGAAGTTCCTACAAAAGAAGACATTATCACTAAAATACTGGAAATCGCTGAGATGGACAAATTGACTATGATATTAAGAGGAAACAACAAGGAAGACTTTCAAAATTCATGGTCAAGTTTTTATGAATGGCTAGAAGAAAATAATATGTAGAATTCCTGGACTTCTAACCATAATAAAAGGAATCAAGAAACATAGACTTAACTATTAGTATAAGATGAAAATCGTTAGTTTAAAATATGAGATCAAGGACACTGGTAAAAATGAACAACTGTGTCCCCCTATATATGTATTCATGTTTGTTCTTTGTTTGTTTGTCTTATATATAAAAATTAAAATTATATGTAAAAAAAAATTCCCTCAAGTTGCACCCCTTGGCCTGTTGCCATGGGATTGGCCTTGGAGACTCTTTTGCCAAACTAGAATAGATAAGACACCATATATCTGTCAGGGTGTCATGGTAACTCTAGGGGCCTGACTGCTGGCGTATGCATGGATGGAAGGGGGCATTTGGACCAGTTTGGTGTAGTGGTTAAGTGCGCGGACTCTAATCTGGGAGAACCAGGTTTGATTCCCCACTCCTCCACTTGCACCTGGCTGGATGACCTTGGGCAAGCCATAGTTCTGGCACAGCTGTTCTTGAAAAAAAACTGTTTCTGTCAGAGCTCTCTCAGCCCCACCTACCTCACAGGGTGTCTGTTGTGGGGAGGGGAAGGGAAAGGAGTTTGTAAGCCTCTCTGAGACACCTTTGGGTAGTGAAGGGTGGGGTATAAATCCAATCTCTTCTTCTTCTTCTTCTTCATTTCTGGATTTTCATGCACTTTCTTTAGTCCTGACAAAAGTTCCAATACCTGAGTAAGAAAACCTCTAATAAAGCATTCACTGCCAAAAGAGTTTGTGGAGAGTGTCTTAACTGGGGATCTACGGTACATATTGTCAGGACTCCCATAATCATCTTCACCTGCAACCCCAACCCTCCTCGGCATGGGGAACGGAGATGAGGATGGAGGGGCGACTGCGAGTACCGGGTCTGAGCCTGAGAAGCCCATGCACGACCCCGACAAGAAGAGAGACAATAAGTCTACGGGCACCAAGCCAAAAAAGCACATCCTCTTCAAACCCACCATGCCTGGCAAGTATCCCAGCCTCCGTGGACCCCAGGGGTGGATGGATCGAGAGAGGCACCAAGTCTCCCAAACCTTCCATGATGACCCTGACCTGGGCAAGGTGAGAGAAGAGTGGGAAGATGAACCAGGTCCTGAGCGAGGCCAGTCAAGTCTTCAGACCATGCTGAAGGAGCTGAAAGAAGGCTTCCAGTATCTGGTCAAGAACCTACCAAAGTGAGTGAAGGAATTAATGGAGAAGGAGGAGGAGTCCAAGGAGAAGACAGCCGAAGGTGAACCTGAGCGACCTCCACGCCCCCCCTAAAAGACATGAGTAGGAGCGAGAATGACCCCACGATGCAGTAGAAGCCACCTTCGATGGCAGCCCACGGAAGCTTGCATTGTTTGCCATCCAAGTACGGAAGATGCTTCGAGAGTGGGGTCACACCTTTGCATTGGACGAACAGCAAGTGGATTATGTAGGGTTGTGACTTTGGGAGAGAGCCACAGACTGGTTTGTGGGGCTCTACAGTGTTGCTGCCCCAGAACTACAAGACATCTATGCATTCATGCAGGCTCTACGCCATCAATTCGAGGACCCGTTGGAGCTCAAAAAGGCTCGCACCCAACTAAGAGGTCTGCGTCAGGGAACCAGGTCGGTGCAAGACTATTCAAAGTTCAAAGCCACTGCAACCAAGCTGCATGCGATGAGTTCAAAGCCACTGCAACCAAGCTGCATGGCTGGCCTGGAGAAATGCTGATTGAATTCTACAGAGCAGGGCTGAACACCGTGATCCTCGGAAGGTACTGACCCAAGACAATCCCCTAACTTTAGTGGGATGGATCCAGGTAGCCTGTGAAGCTGAGAACAGGCATAATTTGGTAAAATTTTACCAATACAAGACACCAGCCCGGGGAGCCGGGCCACCGTGGATGACTCGGGGTAGAGGACCACTACCCAGTGGGGACCGAGAAAATCGCAAAAGGGCCTCTGTCTGCGCTGCGGGAAGTCCGGCCACTTCGCCACAGATTGCCTGAAACCCAAGAGTGAGGAGAGAAGGCACTGGGAGGAGTACCGCGAGAAGAAGGCCAAGCCGCCCAGAAGATGACCCAAGTCCCTGAGAGCATTGCAGGCCGCCAAATACATCACTTCGGAGAGCCCCTCCACCAGTGGCTCTGAGGAGCTACAGGAGCAGGGGAAAGGCCAGGACCTGCTGTGAGGAGCTCCAAACAGCAGGTCCACCCCACCCCGGCACGAGAATCAGTGAGATCCTCTTCCTCCCTCTTTTTTGTGACTGTGTTGAATCCCAAGGAGACTCCCTCATAGACTCCACCCATCCCGTAAACGGGCTCAGGGCAGGTTACAATAATTTAATGAATACAATAAAATTTAAAACATAAGACTGTTAAACTGCCAATGGGGGTGTCGGAGCACTGGGAGATGCAATCTCTTGTAATACATCCAACGGCCAGTTTCCCTATGATCTTAGGCAGTCCCTGGCTACAGGCGCACGGCCATTATGTGCAATGGAGTGTGAAAACCCTCACTTTCCTAGACCCCTGGTGCAAAGAGCCTCCATGGAACTCTGAATGGGGGGTGGAGCCCCAGCCAGCTCCTGAGCGGGTGTGTCTGGCTGCAGAGGAAATGGAAGTTATTCAAGAGGAATATAGAGACTTGGCCCGAGAGTTTGAGGAAGGGGAGGTTGACCACCTCACTGCAAGACTGACTGTGCCATAGAACTTTTACCTGGGCAAAAGCTGCCTAAAGGGAAACTATATGCCATGAGCCCCTCAGAAAAGGAGGAGTTGCGCAGGTTCATAGACAAGCTGAGGGTTTATTCGACCTGCTACTTCCCCATTCGCTGACCCAGTGCTCTTCCAGAAAAAGAAGGATGGAGGGCTCAGGTTATGCACGGACTATAGAGGGTTGAATGCCGTGTCAGTCTCCAATGCTTACCCCCTCCCTTTGATCAAGGATTTATTGGCTGAAGCTTCCAAGGGGAGAATTTTTACCAAGCTGGACTTAAGAGATGCTTATTTCTGTGTGTGCATAAGGGAGGGGGACAAACACAAGACCACATTTAACACCCCGCTGGGCCAGTTTGAATACTTGGTGATGCCGTTTGGGCTGGCGGGGCCCCCGGGGGTGTTCATGAATTTAATCAATGAAGTATTGCACAAGCACCTGTTTAAAGGTGTGGTTGTTTATTTAGATGACATGATAATATATTCACCTAACCTGGAATCTCACGTGAAATTGGTGAGGGAAGTACTGACGGCCTTGTATGACAACCACCTCTATGCTAAACTGTCCAAGTGTGAGTTTGACAAGCAGGAAATAGACTTTTGGGGGTACTGGATCACCGGGGAAGGGTTGGGCATGGATCCTAAGAAAGTGCAGGATGTGTTGGGGTGGAAGCCCCCTCGAACCAGGAGACAATTACAAACATTCTCTAGATTCACCCATTTTTACCGTCCCTTCATCCCCAACTTTGCCAAGGTGATCCTCCCAATGACAGACTTGTTAAAAATGAAAGGAAAAGGTCCTGAGAGTAAGAAAGGGGGCTGTAAGTTGGAGTGGTCACCCGAGTGCCAGCGGGCATTTGAGAAACTAAAGATACTGTTCACTTCTGAGCCAATTCTCTATCACCCTGATGAAACAAAGCCCTTTATCGTTCAAGTGGACACCTCTGATGTTACTATGGGGGGGGAGGGCCAATTTTGCAAGCAGGACCAGATGGGAAATTGCACACCCTTGCCTACGTTTTGAAAAAATTCTCAGGGGCTGAGAGGAACTGGGCTGTGTGGGATAAGGAAGCGACGGCTATTAAGTTGGCCCTGACTACTTGGAGACATTGGTTGGAGGGGCCCAAGTTCCTTTTGAGGTGTGAACAGATCATAAAAACTTGGAGGCGTTGAAAAGTCCCTGTGGCTTGAATGCTAAGCAGTTACGTTGTGCAGAGTTTTTCTCTAAGTTTCGTTTTACACTCAAGCACCTCCCCGGGAAATCTAACTTTCTAGCAGATGCCCTGTCATGCCTACACCAGCATGCCAGCTGGGGCGATGAAGTCATAGACACTATGTTCACACCCGCCCAGTTGGGAGGGGCAGTAACTACGCGGGCTCAAGCGAAGGGGGGGGGACTGAGAGCTCGGTGACTGCATTGAAAAATTAAAAGCTCCCTATTCCCCGCGAGACTTGAGTGCAATTGAAAAAGAAGGGACTGTAATCAAAAAAGACAATGGATGTTGGTACAAAGGAAATAAAGTATTTGTCCTGGAGTTCCTGAGGGAGGGAGTGCTGTCTATGGGGCATGACAGTAAGATTTCAGGACATTTTGGTTATCTAAAATTTTTGCACTTATTTCAAAGACAGTTTTGGTGGCCTCGCATGAGGGGAGATATTTCTAAATATGTAGCTTCCTGCCAGACCTGTCTTATGAGCAAACACGGGGAGGGGGGGAAGTGCCAGGGTTACTGCAACCTTTGGAAACCCCCAAGTGGCCCTGGGCAGTGATATCAATGCATTTCATTACAGACCTACCCCCCAGCCAAGGCAAGATGGCCATCTGGGTAGCTGTGGATTTGTTTTCCAAGCAGGCACATTTTATTCCATGCAAACAGGAGCCAACGGCTAAGAAATTAGCACGTATGTTCATGCAGCATGTTGTGAGATTACATGTTGCCACGCAGGATAATATCCAATAGGGGGTCACAGTTTGTTGCCAAGTTCTGGAAAGAACTATTAAAATTACTCGGTGTGGAACAGGAACTGAGTAGTGGCTATCACCCAGAGACAGATGAGCAGAGTGCACTAATCAGTTCTTAGAACAATTTCTGAGGTGTTTTATTAATTACCAGCAAGATGATTGGGTGCACTTACTGCTGTTTGCAGAGTATCTGTCCCTTATATATAAAGCCATAGAACAGGAACTGAGTAGTGGCTATCACCCAGAGACAGATGAGCAGAGTGCACTAATCAGTTCTTAGAACAATTTCTGAGGTGTTTTATTAATTACCAGCAAGATGATTGGGTGCACTTACTGCTGTTTGCAGAGTATCTGTCCCTTATATATAAAGCCATAGTGGGGCCCAACGTTCCAATGCACACCAACAGTGTTTGGAGGCTTGAACTGTCAGTCAGAAGATGCTGGCTGGGTTGGCTGGCTGCTTTGTGTAGTCCCGCCCACATCAGTCCCGGCCAGCGTGTTCGGCTCAGTCTGCTCTGGGCCTCTGACAGGAGAGGACCATCTGCAGACTGAGCGCAGGGACGGGGCTTCTACGGCTGGGCCACTTCAGGCCACTCTTCTCTGATAGGGCCAGCGTTTCAAGGTCATTTGCATATGGAAGCTAATTGGACTTCATTCCGGGCCTCAACCCCCCCCCCCCGCAAGACAGTTGGAATTGTCAGTTGCATATGGGACCTGATGTATTCTGAGGTAAAATATGTCCTCACTCACAACACATCACTTCCCCTTCAAAAGAAACAAACCCAATAACACAATCATGCCACACCACAAAAAAGACAGATCACACCATAAGCAGAATACCACAAGGCAAAAAATGATAGGAAAAGGTGCCAGCAGTCACCCCATTACTGCCACAGGTATGTACCAGAGA
>NW_015160224.1:665034-683086 GCF_001447785.1 Gekko japonicus | reverse complement strand
GCCGATGCCTCCGTCGCCTGGCTGGAGTGGCCGCGGGGGAGTCTGGAGTCGGGCGGCCGCTGGTGGGAGCCGCGGGTGCCCGGGCCGAGATTGGGGGGGCAAGGCGGGCGACAGAAGGCCGATGCCTCCGTCGCCCGGCCCTCTACAGAATCCACCCCCCAAACCTCCAGGTATTTCCCTCCTTAGAGCTGGCAACCCTACATTCCCCTCAGTGCCTGTTGGTAGGCAACTAAGCTTGGTCCTGTCACCTACTTTGGCCTTTGGGAGAAAACACATTGGGGCCAGTCCTGATAGGGTTGCCAACTCCAGATGGGAAATTCCTGGAGATTTGAGGGATGGAGCCTGAAGAGGGTGAGGTTTGAGGAGGGGTGGGACCTCAGACAGGTACACTGCCATAGACTCCACCCTCCAAACCAGTCAGTCTCACATAGGGAACCATTGTTGCCAATCTCCAGGTGAGGGCTGGAGAGCACTCAGTATTACAACTGCTCTGCAGAAGGGAGGGCAGAAGTCAGCTGAAGTCAAAGGGGCAGATAATGGTAGGTTGGTGGCTAGCTGGGAAGGAGATGGGGTTGCCAACTACATGCTGACAAATTCCTGGGGATTTGAGGGGTGGAGCCTGGAGAGGGTGGGGTTTGCAGAGGGGTGGGACCTCAGACAGGTAGAATGCCATAGACTCCACCCTCCAAACCAGCCATTTCGTCCTGGGTAACAATTGTTGCCAATCTCCAGGTGAGGGCTACAGATCACTCAAAATTACAACTGCTCTTCAGGTAGCAGAAATCAGTTCCTCTGGAGAAAAAAGTGGACTTTGTCATTATACCCTGCTGAGGTCGGCACAGCAAATTGCCACTGTTTGCCCAAAGCCAGAGCACTCTCCCAGAGCCTCTTTCTAGATCTCGTTGTATTTATTTCCACAACGGGCCTTATTCCTAGTAGCTATAATAACTCAGTACACAGTTCTACTGGGATGTCCCCCTTTAAAGCTGTTCATGGTTATGAAGGAACCCCTTTGCCCACTCTGGATTTAAAGGAACCTGTGACTGGCGATGCTCAAGTGCGATGGTCTGCAGGGTTGGGAAACCCTCCAAAAGGTTTTGAATAAGGCCAAAGAAGATTATAAGCGGTGTGCTGACAAGCACAGGAGCCCAGGGTGGGATCTGGCTGCAGGGGACTCTGTGTACATTCCCACAAAGCACTCGAGGGGGCTTCAGCCTGGGAAGAAGCTAGGATGGAAGTACATTGGTCCATTCAAAGCGGTCCGCTTGATCAATAAAGTGACTGTAGAGGTAGATCTGCCAAAAAAATTGCATTATGTACATCCTGTCTTTCATTTCAGTCTTCTGAAAAAAGACCCTGGACACGTCATCCTCCTGCTCCTCCCCCCACTGATGGATGGAGAACCTCACCAGCAGATGGAGTCTATCCTGGACTCTAGAGTAAAAAGAAACCGGCTATCCTATCTAATCACATGGAAGGACTTTGGGCAGAACATAATGAATGGGTTGAAGCTAAAGACATCAAGGCCTCCCGCCTGATTCGGGCCTTCCATGAGTTAAACCCTCACAAGCCAGGTGGTGGAGGCCTTTGAGGGGTCAGAATGTCACGCTTTCAGTCTCACTTCTCTTTAGTTCACTTCACTGGTTGCCATGTATTTAGGGGAGAGGGCATTTTTGGGAGAATGTGTGTGTTACCTGAGTGCCTGCTTGTAGTAGCCATAATTTCCCCTCCAGTTGCACCCCTCGGCCTGTTGCCATGGGATTGGCCTTGGAGACTCTTTTGCCAGGCTAGAATAGATAAGACACCCTATATGTGTCAGGGTGTCATGGTAACGCTAGGGGGCTGACTGCTGACGTATGCATGGATGGAGGGGGGCATTTGGGTTTTGCCTATAAACTCGGGATTTTCATGCACTTTCTTTAGCCCTGACAAAAGTTCCAGTACCTGAGTAAGCAAATCTCTAATAAAGCATTCACTGCCAAAAGTGTTTGTGGAGAGTGTCTTAACTGGGGATCTACGCTGATAATGAGTATAATTATTACAACAGCCATGATCCGTCTGGATTTTCCATTTTGGCTGGTATGCAAACTCATACAAAACCAGCAGAGGGCAGCCTCAGCCCATTTTACTCCCCACCCCCAATTTTTGAAGAACAACTTGCATTTGACTCTTTTAAGATCCAGTTTATTGGATCCCTGACCCTGGGTGTAGTTTAGCTTTGAAAAGCAGCCATGCAGAACCTGTCTTCAATCACGGCTGCAATGAGGGGGGGAGGTGTTCTCTAGGGTTGCCCAGTCCCCCCTGTGGTGGGGGACTTAGGGTTGCCAGATCCAGGTTGGGAAACATCTGGCGATTTGGGGGTGGAGCCTGGGGAGGACAGGGGCCACAGTGGGGTACATAATGCCACAGAGTCCATCCCTTTTCTCCGGGGGAACTGATCCCTGTCATCTGGAGCTGGAATTCCCGGAGGTCCCCCGGTCACACCGGGAGGCTGGCACCCCTCACTTCTGACCCCACTCTGCTGCCTCAACTGAAATGTGCCCTGCTTCAAGATCTCTTTACTGCCAGAGGAACTGAGATATGTTCAGTGTTCCCTCTAAGCTGAGTTAGTATGAGCTAGCTCACAGTTTTTTAGCCTCCAGCACACAGATTTTTGTCTTCGCTCCGGAGCAAAGTAATTTATGCAGTAGCCAAATTATTTGCTCACAATTTTAATGCCAGGAGCTCAAAAAGTAGAATTTTTGCTCACAGGACTCCACAGCTTAGAGGAAGCATTGGATGTGTGTCCTCTTGCTCCCCGCCATTTTACCCGCTACCCCCTGCTAATAGCGGCAGAGAAAATGGGTAACCCTGCCTCATCCCTTGCAGTGGGTGTGGGTGGATCACCTTGTTGTTCCAAATGCAGAGAGGCAGCTGACTCTGGCCACCCTCCACGGGGGCTACCCATCACATCGCCAGTTTGCTTCCAGGCTTCCGATTTACTTTTGGCCTCCTTTCAAGGTGCTGGTATCAACAAAACCCTGCAAAGCCTGGGACCGACAATACCTTAAGGACTGCCCCCTCCCCTATGAAGCGAACCAAACGCTCTGGTCATCTTTGGAGGCCCCACTTTGGTGGCCCCTGGAGACAGGGCTTTCTTGGTTGTGGCACCGAAACTTTGGAACTTCCTCCCCAGGGAAATTCGTCTGTCTCCCTCAGTCAGCATCTCTTACCCGTAGGTGAAGACTTTTTTTGCTTTGTCTGGCATGCCCTCCAGGAGCAACTCCTGGCCCTCCTTCTAGTGCTGTTTGTTCTTGTGTTTTTAATTGAATTATTTTATGATTTTAGCTGTATTTTAATTGCTCATATGTTTTATTTTTTTAATGTTTGCCACTTTTTGGTCCCTGATCAGAAAGAGGGTGTAATTATTTAAAATAGTAATAATAATCTCAGCCTGCTTTTGGTTTACTTCTACTCAGCCTCTGCTGAGCCATGCAACCGCGTCATGTCTCTGCATCAGGTGTGTGAGTTCCTCCACCCCCATTCCAGCACATTCCCAGAAACAGGACTGCTCATCTCTCTGCTGATAGCAATTAAGAACATCAGAAGACCAGTGAGGGTCCATCTAGTCCAGCATCTTGTCTCATGCAGAGGCCAGCCAGTTCCTCTGGACGACCAACAACAGGGCAGAGAGGCCGAGGCCTTCCTCTGAGGTTGCCTCCTGGCTCTGGGATTCAGAGGATTAGTGCCTCTGAATGTGGAGGTTCCCCTCAGTCACCATGGCTAATAGCCATTGATAGACTGGTCCTCCATGAATCTATCTAATCCCCTTTTAACATTTTTTATTCCTGTGGCCATCATTATATCCTCTGACAGCAAATTCCACATTTTAAGCACTCTGTATAAAGTAGTATTTCCTTTTGTCTACTCTGAGCCTACTGCCCATCAGCTTTATTGGATACCCTCAAAGTCTAGTATTTGGGGAGAGGGAGAAAAAGTTCTCTTTGCCAGCTCTATCATGTCGTGGTCCCCCCTTAGTCATCTCTTTTCTAAACTGAAAAGTTCCAGATGCTTCACAGGAAAGTCTCAGACTTTCCTCACAGGAAACGTGCTCCAACCCCCTCATCATCTCGGTTGCCCTCCTCTGTCCCCTCTGTCCCTCATTTAGTTTTGTGCTTTTTGAGAATGATTTTGCAAAAGAATGGAGAAAGGGGCCCACTTAATCTGTTTCAATTAATTAGCAAACACAATTTTGTAAAAAAACACCCCACAACCTAATAAAGGGCATAAATAGGGGCCCAACTGGGTGTTAGGTAGCCAAAGAAAGTTACATTCCCCCCCTCTGTTTTTGTTTCTGAAATGAAAAGTAGCCAAGGGAGGCTGCCAATCCGATTGGAGAGGAAGGGGAGAAAGGGCTGCTTAATCCGTTCCAGGACAGCCATTTTTCTGCTCCCAGTTGCTCCCCCCCCAACCATTTCCCCATGTGTAGGCAAAAAGGGATGGACCCTGAGCTCCAAATCAGAGGGTTGGATCCAGCACAACCATTTCTACTTCCTCCAAAGTTCTTGTGCAAGCAGAAATGCAAGACAAGACTGTGGTAGTCGCTTGTGCGAAGACAAACTTATTGTATCCCCATTTGCATTTCCGCTTGTGCAAGATCTTTTTGGAACCAATTCCAAGACATTATAATATAAGAGGGAAGAATGGGTGTTGCATAAGATCTGGCACAAGCAGAACCATTCTAAGTTTGCTTCTGTGTCTCTTTGGACATCGCTAAATCCAAGCTTGAAACTCTTCAGTTTGAAGAACAACTGCAAACATCCATTCAGCTGTTAACTGCAGAGTAATTTTTTTCTGATGACACACATCGCCAGTAGAGGGCAGAAGCATACAGTTCTGAAGTGAGAATGATGTCTGGGGTGGGCATTGTTAGCAGAAAGAGCCAGACTCCCTCCCTCTTGAGGGATGTCAAATACCATTTGCAAGTGTTTTGGTTTCGGGAGATCTATTGCTGGCTCTAGAGAGCTCTCCATTTTGGAACAGTTGGTTCAATTTCTCGGTGGCCCCCACCATCTGTTCGATACCACTTCATGAAAACTGTTTCTTGTGGGCTCTTGAGGAGTGAAATGAAATATAATTCAGTTGCTTGGGACCCAATAAATGTGTAGCACTGGGCAACACCGTGACGTCAGCTGGAGAGGATGCGGTTGCTTAGCAACCCTGTGGTCCCATCTCCTGCCAGGATGTAAATTCTGAATGAAACAGCAAGAAGCCTTTGCATCCTCTGTAAGGAATATGTATATTGTGTAATATTTTAGCATCTTATAGAAAACAGGTACCCATCCCCACCCCCCACAATGAATCAGAAGCATGGAATAAACTTAGACTGTCTCTGCAACTGCTGCTCCTGGTAATATATGGGGACAAGGTCCTGCATGGGAACGAAGTACAGAGACCCTTGAGATTGTAGGACAAGCGAAAAATGAATGTGACTTCTGAATGTGGGACGGGAGCGAAGTTAAGATTGTAGGACAAGGGAAAAATGAATGTGACTTCTGAATGTGGGTTCTGACATTTCCTCTGACATGTTTATATGCTGACAGCTGTCACTGTGCCTTCCAAAGTGTAATCATAATAGATCCAGATCTTGGTATGTAACCTAGAATTTTCTGATTGGAGAGACTTATAGCAGAATATATATATTTTATAATTGCATTTTTGTATAAGAAGCCATATTAAGCAAAAGTAGTATTAGAAGCCTCTGTAGATGGAATTGGGATGCAATAAGAATGGAACGTGTATTCAAGAAGCCGCAAGGACGTCAAGAGCAAAGTTGAAATGCGAATCACAACCCTTATCACCCAGCTCCCCAGAAACAAGGGAAAGAGGGGTGAGCTTCACTAAGGTCAGAAAGGAACTCAGTGTCCCCTAATGTTCCCATTGCTCTGAAGAGCAGATAAGCAAATACAGCCACTGACATACATGACCAATAGTAAGGTTTAAAATCAAATGATGCCTGTGTGATGTTAACTGCTTGGTACCAATTAGAGATTCTTTAGTGTGTAAACTATATGTGATGTCATTTGGGGTATAAGACCTTCTGCCCTTCCTGGTTATGGCAGAATACAGCTTTGGAATTGCTGAAGTGTTAAGGCACTCAGCCCTGTATTCCCTGTTTCAATGCATTAAACAGATATGCATCTAAGTCGTTGGACTCCGTGTGTTTCCAATTCATCAACGGGAGCACGCAGGCAGATTTGTGTATCAAGATCCTGGTATCAAGTAGTGATGCAGACCAAAGCTACAAGTTCAGCAGAAGTCCAGTTGTATGTAGGGGGGGAGGCCTCGCAAGACTCCTGCACAGAAGGCAGTACAGGCTCTTGAGGTCAACAGCTCAGGCTGAACAGGCCTTACCCCGGTCCATTATTTAGTGTCCTGAGTGACTCAAGTCTCTCCACTCTTCTGGGATCATCTACCTGAGATGCTCAGAGGATCCCGAATAGACACATTCCAAGTCAGACAGTCTGAAGCCCTTCAACTCTCCACTGGAGGATTGGGCCTAACCACACAGGACATTTTGCAGGTGTACCATTATGCATGGCTACCTTTACCTGTCGCTGCCATGCCTTTGCTGAGCATTCTCTTCCCTTTCCCGCCCCCTCGGCATCAGCAGCCCAGGGCAAGAAGAAAGAGGAGGGAGGCATTTTTGGAGGGCCACTTCTTCCCAAGTTCACCCTGTACATGGTGGGGGCCGCATGAAGGTGGTGCATCCTCCTTCACTGCCTTCTGTTGTGCCTTCCTTCCCTCCCCTACTTCCTCTTTGCCCAGCCCAGTGAAGCCTGAAACAGTGGCAGGGTTGGGGCTGCTGGGGAGTGGGCAGGAGGAAGAAAGCACCCTTAGCAAAGGCAAGAGGATGGCACCGCCTTCTTGGCAGCAACGGTACTGGTCTACCCAGACACAGAGGTACATATATAGGTATCCGTAAATGTATTCGGGGTAGAAGGTCACAGTTGGTTAGGCCCTCATGTGAGCTTAGAGGCACGTTGCCCAGAACAACTCCTCTGCTGTCTGGGAGCTGTCCATGGTGCTGTAGATCCTGCTTCCCACCCTCAACTGGCCTGGTTTGGAGGGACCTCTTGAGAGGCTGGAGGGACCTCTGACTCTTCTCAGCATCCTTTACCTGTAACAAACAAATCCATTCCAGTCCTTTACTCAGGGATTCACGCCTGATTCATGACAGGATTCACACCAAGTCTTTTTCAGCCCCTACTCCTCCCTTTCCTCCCTCCTATTTGGTAATTATCTTCATTAGAAAAAATTCTGCAAAATGGTTTCCTTTCCTGTAGCATTTGAAGACGTGAGCTCTAGCTAACAGAAGCTCATGCTGGAATGAATGTTGCTGGTCTTCAAGGTACCATCTTCTATTTATCGTGCTGCAATAGACTTAACACAACTGCCCTTCTGGAATTCACCGGGGTAGCCTTGACCTGCATTACTTCACATTGCAGGTGTGGGATCCAAAGCACTGAAAACTTCTCACTAAAAAATAATCCCTCAAGATCTTATTCCCTAACTTGGTGTAATGGTTAAGAGCAGCGGACTCTAATCTGGAGAGCTGGGTTTGACTCCCCACTCCTCCACCACCAAAAGTCTGCAGGGTGGCCTTGGGCCAGTCACAGTTCTTTCAGAACTCTCTCAACCCCACCTACCTCACAAGGTGCCTGTTGTGGGTAGAGGAAGAGGTGATAATAAGCCGCTTTGAGACTCCTTAGGGCAGAGAAAGGTAAAGGTTCCCTTGCTCGAAAGCCAGTCGAGTCCGACTCTAGGGTTGCGGTGCTCATCTCCGTTTCAAAGCCGAAGAGCCAGCGCTGTCCAAAGACATTTCCGTGGTCATGTGGCCGGCATGACTAAACACCAAGGCACACGGAATGATGTTACCTTCCCACTGAAGTGGTACTTATTTATCTACTTGCAATTTCTTGCTTTCGAACTGCTAGGTTGGCAGGAAGGGCAGAGAAAAGCAGGGCATAAAAACCAAACCTTTTTTTTAGTCCAGTGGCCACTGGTCTCAGTCTTTGTTCTGCTGCTTCAGACCAACACAGCTACCCACCTGTATCTACCTTCTTCTTTATATTACACAAAATGAGGGTTTTTTGCATATAAGAGAATTTTATTATGTCTGCCCCACCAGCAGTACAAAGTGACAAAACCCTGCTCGTAGAAAGCTAGCATGCCAGCAAAATGGCCGTGACACAGCCTTTCCCCTGGCATGCTGCTTTTCTATAAGAATGGTCTGTTTTGTATTGAGAAGCATTCCTTTGGTTGAGCACCATGTGTTATCCCAAGCAGTACAGCCAACACATAAGAGAAGCCAATGTTGGATCAGGTGAATGGCCCATCCAGTCCAGCACTCTGTGTCACACAGTGGCCAAAACCCAGGTGCCGTCAGGAGGTCCACCAGCAGGGCCAGAACTCCAGAAGCCCTCCCACTGTTGCTCCCCCCAGCACCAAGAATACAGAGCATCACTGCCCCAGACAGAGTGTTCCACCTAAACCTGATGGCTAAGAGCCACTGATGGGCTTCTGCTCCATATGTTTATCCTGTCCCCTCTGGAATATGTCTGTGCTTGTAGCCACCACCATTTGCTGCAGCAGTGAATTCCATGTGTTAATTATGACACGTTGATCCATGGAGCGCATGGCTCCTCTTCTTGGTCACTGATTACTCTTCGTCCAGTTCCCGGACTGTCCCATCCCCTGCTTTTGACATGATCACCCACCTCTGCGCTGCAGCTGCTCTCTGTCAACCCTTGCTGTCCTCCGGGACCCTCGAGATCATGTACAGTGCCCCAGGGATCCTGCACACCAGCTGAGGACAGCAGTGCCTACTTGCTAGAGCCAACAACTGAAAAATTGAGTAGGGTCCAGAGCAGGTTGCTGGCTGCCATGCTGGGAATTCTGCTCTGCTAAGTCGGCCTGGTGTTTCTGCTGTCCCACCAATCAAAGAAAGGGCCTTTTTGGTGGCAGCCCCACAATCATGGAACCACCTCCCCGGGGAGGTACGCCTGGCCTCCTCACCCTCAGTCTTCAGGAGGCAATCAAAGACAGCTTTATTTAGGACGGCACTTGGCTAATTTAGTTCTTATTTATCAGCAGTCCTAATTATAGTTTTTAAATCATGGTCTTTTGTTTGTTTTTTATACTTGTTTTATTTAACTTGTAAGCTGCCTCGGATTCTGCAAGGTAGAAAGGTGGAGAACACCTGTTTTGAATCAAACAAAGCCACCTGCACTTGGTGGTGGCACAAAGGCAACTGCCGGCGGATACGCCGCAACAATGAGATTTGCTGCAAGCCAGAACTCTCACAGACTGGTCTAGACAGGGATGGGGTCAGTAGCAACTCACTGGCCTGTTTCAATGGCCTAGTCTTCAGTGAGGCGATCAAACTGTTTCTGGGCTAAGCCCTGCAGGTGGGGACCTCCTGTTCCTGACTGCTGTGTCCTCAAAAAAATACCCCTGAACACAGAAAACTGAATCATTTGGGAGAAAGCTAGATAAACCCCTTTCCCTGAGATCCTAGTTTTCTGTGAGGGTTTTTTCAGGGGTGGGGACTGAGGATCACTGGCTCATGGGTGTGTGCCCCACCTACAGCCTGAAGTGACACAGCCAAGACCAATGTTCCCTCTAAGCTCTGGAGTCTTGTGAGCAAAAATTCTACTTTGTGAGCTACTGGCATTAAAGTTGTGAGCGAGCGATTTGGCTACTGCATAAATTAGTTTGCTCTGGAGCCATCTTTCCTGAGCCAAGACAAAAATGTGTGAGCCAGAGGCTAAAAAACTGTGAGCTAGCTCACACTAACTCAGCTTAGAGGGAATACTGGCCAAGACACAGGCCGATCACCCAAATAATGTTAGCCAGCCTCAGCTCAATGGTGATTTTGAAAAGGCAAATTCAGGGGCAGGAGCTATTTAGGAAAGCTATCAGAAAAGAGATTGAAAGATCCAGCTGCTCAAACAGAGGGTTCTTGCAGTGCCTTCAAGGCAAATTGATCAGCTTGCGGCATCAGCGTGGAGGGACTGCAGCCCTCGCCATCAGATGGGCTCCAGGCCATGAAACCCAGGGGTCATTTCCTGCAGGAGCGCACAGGAGCAGAGCTCCGGCAGTAAAGAGCCCAGGGGACGGGCACATGCAACAAGCAACACCCCCTGCTCCCAGCAGCCCTCAGTCAGAGCAAGAAGCAGCCAGGTAAGTCGCAGAACTCTCTCCAGCCCCCTGGTCCAAAACAGTCCAGTGGCACCCTTAAGACCCAGTTTTATTCAGGTACAAGCTCTCCCTCCTCTGTGAGGACAGAACTGCACGTTCCCCCCCCCCCAATAGTTCCATCCTAATCCAATCCAAAACAGTCCAGGGAAGCCTGAGCGGTGGGTGTTGCCTTCTGATACACTTCCAATGATGTCAGGGTGTGTGGCATATGCAAATAAGTTATGCTAATGAGCTCCTGCACCTCTTTTCTACAAAATGACCCCTGACTACCACCATCAATCTGATTGTATCGGAGGTGCCACCAACCTCGTCTTTGCTTGGCTGGAGCAGAGGAAAGCAACTGCCCTTCTGCAGCATAATCATGCCATTCTAGGAACCCCCGGTGTGCCCGTGCTGGGGAGACGGTGGCCTTCTCTAATGTCTCCTTCTTGAAAAGGGTAATGTAGAGTTGGTATGGAAAATGGTAGCTAAATCAGCCAGGGGTCTCCGACGTCACTCTGACTCAAGGAAGACTTATGACGGCTCTAGCTTAAGAGTGGAGATGATGAAGCAGCAAAACAAGAGGTGTTTATAGAATTAGGAACACTGTGGAGTGACGCTTGGGAGAGATTATTATCTCACTCTGCAAACCTGCATCCAAATTGTTACCAAAATCTAAAAACAGAACAGTGATACAGTTCCCCTTTGAAATGAAGAAGCCTCCAAGTCCACCTAGAATGGTTCAGGGACTTCCACCCCAAACCTCTGTTTGCCCGGAGAAAGGCACCCTGAGGGTTGTTTTTAGTCTTCCCTTAGAGATGGAGAACGGGGACAGAGGGTTAACTCCAACAGCTTAAGGTCGTTCAACACCGTGTAGACATCTGAAAATGGGTGTGCAGAGCCTAAAGCACCTTGAACACTGGAATCATTCTTGAAATGGGTCGTGCGACCCTCAAAATGGTAACAGCCAGCATGGTGCAGTGGTTAAGTTTCAGACTAGAATCTGGGAGGCCCCTGGTTCAAGTCCCCGCTCGGTCCTGGAGCTTGCTTGGGTGGCCTTCTTGTAAGGGAAAAACGGAGGACAGGAGAACGTTGTAAGTCCCTTTGGGTCCCTGTTGGGGAGGAACGTGGGGTATAAATGAAGTAAAATTTAAAAAAAAAATAAGGACTACAACCAGTGTTCCCTCTAAGCTGAGTTAGTGTGAGCTAGCTCACAGTCTTTTAGCCTCCGGCTCACACATTTTTGTCTTAGCTCAGGAAGGAGGGCTCCAGAGCAAACTAATTTATGCAGCAGCCAAATCACTCGCTCACACCTTTAATGCCAGCAGCTCACAAAGTAGAACTTTTGCTCACAGGACTCCACAGCTTAGAGGGAACATTGAACAACTGAACACCCAGATATGTGGTACTTCTCCATCTCTGAAAATGTGTAATTTGATTCCCTGATTACTTGAAAAACCCTAAAAACCAAGGTGTTTTCCATCTCGTCCTCGAGAGCAAAGACTCCATGCCCCCGATACTGAAGGGGCTTCCACACTGCCCAGAACTCTGCAAATTGGTGCACCCGTAGCCCAAGCCACCTAGATTCCTGGTAAATCATGAAACACTTGAACGTCTTTCAGAATGAAGCCTCGTGAAGCGCGTTTCAGAAGAAAAGTCGGTTCACACCCTCCAGAAACCAGAATTGACTGAGAAGGGGGAGGGCAAGCAAGATTTCCAGTGGTGACCAGAACATAAGGTGAACTTGTGCGTGTAGATGTTCAGATGCAGAAAGTGGGAATCCCAAACAGCCTGAGCACGAGATACACTCTCCAACTGCACTACAAACAGTAAGCATGGAAGGCGCAACCAGGCGGTAGGAGTCCCAGCCCCAAGGAGTCGTTGATGGCTCTTGTCCCTGCATTGCTTTCATCTGAAGGGTCCTTCTGAGTTGATGGCTGGTCTCCCTAAACCAAGAGTACCCAATATGGTGCCCATGGGCATCATGGTGCCCGCCAGAACCTTTCCTGGCACCTGCCATGTGTTTTTAGGAAGCGGGCAGATGGAGCTTTTGCCCAGCAAGGCTTCTGACTGGCCATCGGCGATTCGATTGGCTGTGCAGACTTTAAAAAATGTCGCTTTGGCAGCAGCTGCCACCACAGCGCAAGGATTGTCACTGTGTGACTGAAGGGAAGCGGTGGCAGCCATTTTGTGGCTGTGTCCACCACGCTGTGTTAGAATTCCAAAGGTGCCCACAGGCTCAGAAATTTTGGGGACCCACACCCTAAAGCCTTTCTTCCCCTCGTTTCCACGTGTAACTATTCCCTTCCCCTTTAGGCCTTGTTCCACCCCCTCAGTTTCTCCGCCAAGACGTCTGTTTGCAGTAGCTCCACCATCCTCTCCACACTGCAGATGAAAGCGGTGTAGTGAATCTCCAGCCAAAGCGTGCCCTGCTCTTAAACTCACTTTCCTTGCTGAGGTTTTTAAGCCGACTTTTGGGCCTTCTTTTCTTTTTCTGAGGCCGGTCCCTCCGACTTGGCCAGTCTCTGTGTACTGACCATGTGAAGACAACTACATGTAGCCCACGGGCTCTGCAGCCTGGCTGCCAATCTGTGGGATTCTGCATGAGGTGAATGATCCAGTCAGCAGCCCAAGATTCTCTGTCTTTCCTTTAAAAAAGGATCACGTTTCTATTCCTCAGGGGAGATGGGAAATACTCAGTGAACTCTCAGAAGCTGAGGAACGAGGAAGAGCAAGATGTCTGCCAGGAGGTGGGCACTCAGCACCCTTGTGGTGGTGCCAGGAGGTGGGCACTCTGCCCCCTCCCAGCCGCAGATTAGATTACGCAAATACAGAGGCTGGGAAGAGAGAACAGTGAAGTTGAGAGGTCCCCCCCCCAAGAGCTGGTGCCACCATCTTGGGTGAAAGCAAGCAAGCACTGTACAAATAACGCAGACCACAAGTGCTCAAAAAGCCACTACAAGTAAAACCAAACTATTAATATCATATACTACAATCAAACCCATATCCTCAAATACTGTCCAAAAGGTAAATTCTCACGTATTCTATTGTTGATTGGGCTCCCCAGCTTTGAATGATTATAATAGGATTGGTGAGCATTATGACCCTTCAATAATTTTTGTGTATTGTAACTGTAAATAATAATGTTATAGGAGTATTTTCCTATTCTTCCTTGTTCCAGAGTTTTTTCCTGTAATACTGGTCTGAAGGCTTTTATACACTGTGAGTGCTGCGCTAAGGATTCCTCCTACATATACCATTTTAAAGTCTTCTGTACATTATGAGTGCTTTATGAAGGTAATCTTTGCATCTTAGTATTCAGGATATGGGTTTGATTGTAGTATATGATATTAATAGTTTGGTTTTACTTGAAATTGTAGTAGTGTGAACTTCTTGAAGAAGAGCTATCGAAACAAAGGTCAAAATCCGGAGTCTTCGTCCTTGTCTGCGTACCATTGATGGACTTGCACTATTCATGGATCTGTACATTATAAGATGTAATTTGGTTTTACTGATACATGTGGTCCTCTGTTATTCTCGTCATATAACTTTACTCTTTTTGCATGACTTTTTGAGCACTCGTGGTCTGCATTATTTGTACAGTGCTTGCTTGTTTTCTGTATATTGTATGTTATGAAGGAGTGTACTAAACATGGAAATCATGCATAAACATCATGCTCAAAGGCACACACATGAGGGGGGCAGGCCAGTGGGCACTGATTTGGCATTCATCTGGGCCATGTGCTCATGGCAGGTAGAGAGCAGAATGCCCGTGATGGTGCAAAGACCTCTGGGATATTCTCTTAGATCTGGTTCACATTTCGCAGAGAATGAGCTGGAAGGATGGACTGTCCTCGGGTTCCCCAAAGTGGGCGCCACTTTGCCATCCCCCGAATCCCAAAGGTGCCTGCAGGCTCAGAGGGTTTGGGGATCTCTGGACTATACCATTTCTTTCATGGAGGGGAGGCATGCTCCCCCGTCCACCGCAGGGCTCTGCCGCCCTAGTCTCCTGCAGATATGAACCCATCCTTATTTTGCTTATCTCTTCCACACACAGCCATCATACCCAGGTAGGGATCCATCTGAGAGCTGTGGCTCAAAGGCTGCCCAAAACGACATGCAGCTCTGCATTGAATAATCACCCCTCTTTAGGTCACTCCCCCTTCCCTCCCCCCCCCCCCCCCCCGCAAGGCCCTCCTCCTCCTTTAAAAACTTTGCTAAAGAAAAAGGAATCGCCCGATCCTCAGAGGCTTGTGCTGGCCCAAATGTTACCAGAAACCTGAGGCGTGTTGTGATTTCACAGTAAAGAGGCTCATACAGGGTTGATGTCTCAGGGCAAGGCCACATCCCTTGCCAGGGCAGCAGCTGTCTGGGCTCAGAACTCGGGCAAGAGGGAGAAGAGCCTTCACGGGCCAGCACTGGCCACTGAGACCAGGGGACAGACGCTCACACCGAGTCTGGCTCACGGCCCCAGCCGATGTGGCCATCCCACTCTTCTGGTTGGTGGCTGCACCGAGGTAGCAACACTCGAGAAGGTCTCAGGTGTTCAGGGCGAGCAGGAACCTCTGAGACTGATGGGTTGGGAGTCAGAAGGTGGATGCAGAGGAAGGGAACCAATGGCGTCCCCAACTGCAAAGGCCCCAGGCAAAGTCAGCCAATCACTGAGGCTCCCACTTGGCCCTGATGCACCATTCCAGAGCCTGTGTGGTGGAGTGGTAGGAGTGTTGGACTAGGATCTGGGAGAACCGGGTTCGAATCCCCATTCATGCCATGGGAAGCTTGCTGGATGGCCTTGGGCCGGTCACACACTCTCAGCCTAACCGATCTCACAAGGTTGTTGTGAGGATAAAATGGAGGAGAGGAGAATGATGTACGCTGCTTTGGGTCATCACTGGGGAGAAAGGTGGGGTGTAAAGAAATAAATAAAATCATTCTCAGCTCTTCTGGTCACAGTCTACCACCAGAGTTTCCCCTCTACTAACGTTCCAAGAGATCTATCTCAGGTGAAGCCATTTTCCTCAGACATTCAGAGGGACATCAAAGGCATTTCTTGGGTTGGGGAGTGAAAATTTACACATCCCCTAACTTTCTCTGTATCCCAAAACTGTCAGTGAATACCTCTCATGGGAAAACTTCACAGAGGAAGTCTGAACAATGAAGAAGAGTAACAGCATCTTCCGGAGTCTGACACAGTCCTTGTGTCCTGGGCCCGGGGAAAAGGAACATTCACTTCCATTTGCACACTCAACAGCATGTTATAGTTTTAAAAAGTCCACAAAGGTAAGCACCACCTGCACCGTTTCTGAGGGCTTTTTCCCCTTTTTGTTTCTTGTTTCTTTTTAGCAGGAAGAACGGTTTCGAGAGCTCCAACAATACTGGCCGCGTTAACACTTTGCTGGGTTTTTTTCCATGCAGAGAAAACTCTGGGTACTGTATTGTTTTGTCATTCATCTTTACAACAGAGGCAAGATGGCAAAAATTAACACAGGAGGGCAAAATAAATGCAAACACACACACACACAGACAGGAAAAAGAGAGCAGAGCTGAGAATCCTCCGAGGCGGAGTGGGCTTAGCAGGCACGTGAGGCCCAGCGGAACAGATTTTTACATCGGGGTGGGGGTGGGGGAACAGGATGGATGAAGAAATGAAGAGCAAGAGACACAGAAGGCGGAAGGGGCCACATTCACCCCCTTCGGTCGCAGCCAAGCGGCAGAGCATACCTTGATAAGTCAGGGGGAGGGATCTTTTTTTTTGGCTTCGTGCCTGCTGCGGGAGACGTCCCTCCGAGCAGCAGAGATCCGTGTAAACCTTTCCCCCTTCCCCCCCCCCGAGACACAAAATACAGCACAACATTTAAACAGCAAATAAATAGGTACCACTTGAGAGGTAATGTCCTTTTCTAAAAAAACCCAAAAAGTGCGCCTCTCTTTTTCCTATACGCACAAAAAAAAATTAAAAAGAGACAGCGTACAATAATGTGTCACACCCCCGCCCCAATTATACGTATACATATTTCCTAGCAATGCAGTTTGCGTCAAACCCAGTGATGTGTAACATCAATTTCAAATGGATTTTTATCCTTACCCTACCCCTTACTCCACCCTCTTTTTGAATGCAAAAGCCAGTACCGATTAAATGAACCTCTCTACCAGTTCCTATCCAACCTGGCAGCAGCCGGAAACACCGATGTATTTACGGTACCTACATCTCCAATCTTCATCTTCCCCCCGTGAAAAAAATGTAAAATATCACTTGTTCTTAGTTCATTCAAAAGAAACAAACAAAAGCATAGTTATTCTGCGTGTGGGAGGGTTCTCCACCCAACAACGTTCACGGCCCGGAGGGAAGGGTGCTGCCGTCTCTTCTTCCCTCCCCCCTCCCCTCCCCCGTTTTTAATTAAATGCAGAAATTGGCAAATGGAGACACAGTTGATTTCGAGCGCAAAGTGGTTGGGTTGACGCCACGCTTCAAGCGCATCCCTTGTTCGCATTCACACAAAGGAGGGCTGGCACAGTCAGGCGAGCGTCGCTTCAGAGGTGGTCTGATGGCACTGGAAGAGGTCCCCTCAGGCGTGTCTGTAAGAGAAGGGGTGCAGATGGGGGGGGCGGAGAAAGTTAAAAAGGAACCCAGCACATCCATGGGTCTACTTTAAACAGACGCTTCCTCTTCCCAGAGAACTGTAGTCCTGTCAGGAAGGGGACAGGATGGAATCTTTAAGAAAGAATTCTTAGCACCTCACTGAACTACAGCTCCCAGGATGCTTTGGGTGCTGGGAGCTCAGCCGCTGTGAATGCGAAGGGCCACCCAACAGCCAAATTGGGCAAGGCAATGTTGAAATGACTCGTCTGGAAGAGAGAAGGCACTGCTGTGGCCACACTGGCATCAATCAATCAATCAATCAATCAATCAAAGCCTGTCCTGGGATGCATAAAAGGCTTGGCTTAGAATTTCTGGAAACTTTGAAACCATAGGGGGGATGTTATTTTTAGGGGGGTGAAATGAAGTTTTAGGGAACCGGGATACTAAATGTAATGCTTTCTTATCCAATTTTAACTTATTTTTCTGCTTTAATAGTATATAAGGCTGCGATCACACGCACCTTTAGATCTGACATAGGTGCAAGTGCCTGACGGATCCAAAGGGCCCGATTAGACAGCAACATCTGGGAAACATCCTGCAGTTGTCGGTAACCCAAGCTGCTGTGCTACAGAAGCGGAGTTAAAAGACACCGGGGAAAGTTCTGTAGTAAACGGGTTCCGACGGGCCACGGATGGACTTTCCCGTCTGATCGCGCAAGCATTATCTCATGCCATCGGGACAGTCTGATCAGTCAATCCCAGCCCGGCACCGCTCCCCCCCCCTTGCAGTATGTGCATCACTGCATACTCGATGGGGGGGGCCCTCAGTGTGGAGGTGCGATTCCTCGGTTATGCGCATGGGAAACAAATGGCAAAAAAAGCCTCACCCGCAATTGCATCTGATCACACAGTGGAGGGCTGCGCCCACAGCTACAAAGGGATGCGTGATCTCACAACTGCGTGTCAAATTCCTCCGGAGGAGATAGCCTCACTTCCCCTCTACTCCAACTGTCACGTGTGACCGCAGTCTACAATGTGTATATGGAGAAATGTCCTCCACCCTAGATTTCACGCCAATAATTCAGCTATCGGGTCACACTGTATCCTTGTTACAGAAACCCTTCCTAGCAAATCTGTAGTTGGTAAAGAAGACAAGTACTGGGAATGATGCTTCCATACCCCCAAGCACAGAGCACGCAAGCTCTTAGTTATGCAAGTGCCAGGCAGAGGGAAAATAGAGGATCTGCCATCT
>NW_015160224.1:629801-664986 GCF_001447785.1 Gekko japonicus | reverse complement strand
TAGATAGTTTCCTGTTCCTCCTGAGGCAGGAAGATCAGAATGACCCCAGGGCAGAGGGCACAGTCTCTCCAAGAGAAGATTATAAATTCCCAGGACATGGGAAAGAAGCTTTCTTCCATATTCCTTTTTGATGGGCAAAGCCATGCAGGACTAAGTCTTTCACCTAGGGACTCTATCTTGCCCATGCAGCAAGGGATGATGGGGAGAAGTCCCAACTCGGAGAACTCAGGTAATACTGAACTGTCAGCTACTGCAGCTTCAAGGAATAATAACCTGTCCTAACTAAACAGCATTTAGGATAAGTACTGAGTGCAAGGTTAAGAGGATTGAGTGTTTTCACCTTTTCTTTGTATTCTTGTTCAGCCTCATGCTTGAACAAACTCTGTGTACTCTTTTTCTTCTGTTTATTAAACCTTCTTCAATTTTCAGTGCTTTAAGTCTGATCTCTGTAAATACACCATACCTATTCAGCCTGACTATCTGAAGTGTGGTAATAGGGAGAGGCAGCAGGTAAGCTTGCAATTTCAAGCCATCATGCTCAAAGGATGGCAAAGCTGTGATAGATCACCCCAGCAAACTGGGAGATGTGGCAAATAGGGGGAGCCTCTAAACTGCAACACAGGTACAAAGTGGTGGATGTGCAGATCTGTCCAGCAAGAGATACTCTCTGATTTGCTGGTGGCAGAGGTTACGACCCAGTTTGTTTTGGATACCCCCCTGGGAGTAAGGGCAAGAGATGGTGGCACCAAGCAAAGATTTGGGACAGCAGCAGGGTTTTTGGAAGTTCTGGAAATCTAAAGGAACAGGGCCTGCAAGTCTCTTCCTTCACAGCACAATTTGCCACTTACTATCTAAAACTGTTTATGGATTTTAGAAGTATAACACCCTTCGTTGCCTACGAGCAAACTGGGAATGTAGAGTATGAAAGTCAGCATGGTGTAGTGTTTAGAGTGCCGGACTAAGAGTTGAGAGACCCAGGTTCAAATCCCTACTCTGCAATCGAAGCTTGCTGGGGGACCTCAGGCCAATCACACACTCTCAGCCTCGCCTATCTCACAGGATTTTTGTGAGGAAAAAATAGAAGAGTGCAGAAAGATGTAAGCTGCCCTGTGTCCCCATAAATGTAATGAATGAATGAACAAATAAATAAATAGGCCCAATACCTGGCAGACAGAGCTGCAGACACGGCATCCTCTGCTCCCGTAGCACATGCATCTTAGGGCCTAACTACAAGTTACATTTTCCTTGCACTGCTCCTTCTTTTTCCATGAGGACCTTTTGACGGGCATTGCCTGGGGACTCTTGTGCTAGTAACTCAGGTCCTAGATATGTGGGAGGGGGCTGATTTATATCAGGACTGCAGTGCAGCAGGAGGAGAGGCTTAAGCTTTCTCCTGCATCATTTTTTCTGACCTAAGGCAGCCCAGGGGAGCCACTTTTTGCCCTGCCAGGAAAACGTGTCTGTTCTGATAGCTCTTTGTAGGTTTCCCCCACGAGGCTGTTTCAGGGTGGGGAAATGGCATGGCGGGGGTGGGGGGGCAGGCTTAAGCCCTTTCTCCTTGTGTGCGGTGTGCTCCCAGTCTGACTCAGGCCCCTGCATTCCTGGGAACTGAGTTTCTAGCACCAAAGCAGCCAGCAGCGAATGGCGCAGGGATGGGGGCTTGTGGATACCATTCGTGCACATCTTCACCCCGCTAAATGCATTTCCTGCTTCTGCATAGAAACAGCCTGAATCATGGAACTGTCTGGGTAACCCTGGGACCGGGGTTTTCACTTTACCTAGCCTACCTCATTGGGTTGTTGTGAAAACAAAGGCGGTGGTTCCCCCCCCCCCCCCCCGGTCAAGTCATAGATGACTTACAGCAACCCAGTAGGGTTTACAAGGCAAGAGATGTTCAGAGGTGGTTTGCCATTGCCTGCCTCCATGTCATGACCCTGGTATTCCTTGGGGGTGTCACACTGAGATACTAGTCATGGCTAACCCTGCTTAGCTTCCAAGCTCTAACAAGATCAGGCTAGCCTGGGCTATCCAGGTCAGGGCGAAGACAGTCGGGGGAGATAAACTACGTATGCTTCCCAGAGCTCCTGGGAAGAAGGGACAGGTTGCCTTCCACGGACTTGCCAGCTATTCCTTGCAGAGGTACTTGGTAGTCAATTGTCAAACCATGCTTAGCTTTGCTTGCCATAGTTATTGGGGGGAGGGAATTCCTGCGGGGAGTGAGAGAATGGGACCTTTGCTTCTAGAAGACATAACCTTCCTCGCAAGTCGCACCTCCTTTCCCTTTCCCAGGGGAAGGTGTCCTTGAGAGCTTCTCTGTACCAGCTTGAGCTGCAGATAACCAAGACGTATATGTGTCACTTGGTTGGGATGGCACCGTTAGGCATGGTGTGAATGTGACGTATGCCTGGGGGAAGGAAGGGGCTTTCATTCGAATTGTCTATATTAAGCATTTACCCACCAAAAGTCTTCAGTTCTAACACAGTGACTTTCTGGATCTTGCACACATCTCAATAAACTTATCACTGCCAAAGAGTGTTGAGTGTAACTGGACTGGGGGTCTGACATCAATACAATCTGCATGTTTTTCAGTTGCCCATTCTACAGACAGGCTTGTCTTAAAAACATTACCCCGTTAGTTGATGGGATACCTGGTCACATCAATACGAACAAAGCAAGACTTCACTGGCATCTATCAGATAAGAATGCAGTGATTACACGTTCAGTCACTGAGTTCTGTGCACTGATTCTTAGATTGTGGGAGCTGCTTTAAAAAGTTTTAAATAAAAGATTTTATTCTGTATATTATCTCTGTTTTTTCCTTCCTTTTCATACTATGTTTGTATTGTATGCTGGTCTTAAGGCCATAATAATAAAACTAAACTAAACAGTACTTGAAAAGGGGGCCATAAAGTAAACAAACCTGGATAGGGAGACGGCTTCTTGAGCCCCAGCACCTGTTTTTCTAGGAAGCTGCCCACTTACCAAAGCACAGGGCCATGGAACTATACAAGTCCGTCATAAAGAGAGAGCGCTTGTACAATCGAGGGGTCGGCCTTAGATCCCTCCTGGAACTCCTGCAGAGTGAGCTTCCCATCGGCATTCTGGAACAGAGAAGCAACGAGGCATCAGCAAGGGGCGGCAGGGTGCCTCGACACACAGGAATGCTGCCCACCCCACCACTTCTTGCCCCGCCTTTACCTCTTGCAATACTTGTTCTGTGTCCAAAGGCTGCCCCCCCATTGCCATCCTAAGCTGGGAGAGCTTTGTGGGACTCAGAAGCCTGTTTCCTAAGCCGCAAGGCCCTGCTGGTCTAAAGAAAGAGATCACCCCATTCTTCTGGATTCATTTAATGTGCTTCAGGACACGGTAAATGGAAGTCAGCAAGCAGCACAAGGGATCTTAGGTGTATTGTAATTGCAGAGCCGAAGGAAAGGGTTCTAGGGAACATCTTGCCAGCTGTACGACACCCAGCGCATGGCCCTGCTTGGCAGGCAGAAGGTCCCAGATCCAATCCTCAATACTGACCCTGCTGGGCCAAGGGTCTGATTCAGGATAAGGTAGTTTCGTGTGTGTCTCTCTCCTTCTTGCCTGGGCGTGGCTAAAGGCACGGGGCAAGAGGTAAAGGGCTTGGTCCTCGGTTCCCAGGATGGCCATTGCATGATTCACACCTGCCCGGGATACAGAATTGCTTACTTATTTGTTTAGTTAAATTACAGTTTGTTTGTTTACACCGTTGTTGACTTAAACTATACCTAGGTGTTTCCATAAGCCACTTCAGGTCTGTATTGAGGAGGAAAGAGGAGTAATAAATTATCTAGATACATAAACTGCCTAACTTCAGGGGTCCCCAACCCTTTTCAGCCTTTGGGCACCTTTGGAATTCTGGCACAGGGTACTGGATGCAACCACAAAATAGCTGAGCCAGCTAGGATGAGCCACCCCCCACTCCCAAAGAAGAAGAAGAAGAGATTGGATTTATACCCCGCCCTTCACTACCCAAAGGTGTCTCAGAGAGGCTCACAAACTCCTTTCTCTTCCCCTCCCCACAACAGACACCCTGGGAAGCAGGTGGGGCTGAGAGAGCTCTCCTGAGAACTGCCCTTGAGAGAACAGCTCTGACAGAACTATGGCTTGCCCAAGGTCATCCAGCCAGGTGCAAGTGGAGGAGTGGGGAAATCAAATCCGGTTCTCCCAGATTAGAGTCCGCTCACTTAACCACAACACCAAACTGGCTCTCCAAGTCCAAGCGCAGTGAAGAAAAGAGGTGACTTAAACAATACACCGGGAAGGAGGAGTAAGAGACGGCACAAAACCAACACAGTCATGGCAGGGGCCACCAAAGCGGTATTATTTTAATTTGCACAGCCAATCAGAGCTTCAGTGGCCAGTCACCCACTGTGCTGCTGGGCAAGAGCCCCACCCACTGTTGGGAATCCCTTGGGGGCTCCTGCAGGCACCACATCAGGGGGCCTAAATCACTGAACCAACAAAGCCAGCTGAGCCCAGCCTTGGTCCAGTGTGCCAAAGCCGTCTCCTCTGGCTGACGGCAGCTCTTCATCCGCCTGTAAGTAGAGATTCGGGGAACTGGGCCGAGGACCTCCATGCGCTGCACAGTCCTAGAATCACAGAATCATGGAGTTGGGAGGGACTTCCAGGGTGACATCTAGTCCAACCCTGGATATTTTTTAAAATGCAGTCCCTCTTCACTTTCTGCCTGTTCTCTGGATTTCTTTATCCTCCTGCAACTAGTGCTAAATTCTGTGGAAAGGCTGCTTAGACATTTAACTACATAGACACAAACCAACGCCCTCATCCTCCCACTCCAAAACACGAGTTAGGTCCAAGCAATGCTCCCTCTAAGCTGTGGAGTCCTGTGAGCAAAAATTCTACTTTGTGAGCTGCTGGCATTAAAGTTGTGAGCGAGTGATTTGGCTACTGCATAATTTAGTTTCCTTTGGAGCCATCCTTCTTGAGCTAAGACAAAAATCTGTGAGCTGGAGGCTAAACAACTGTGAGCTAGCTCCCACTAACTCAGCTTAGAGGGAACACTGCTTATAACCAATGCTCCCTCTAAGCTGTGGAGTCTTGTGAGCAAAAATTCTACTTTGTGAGCTGCTGGCATTAAAGTTGTGAGCGAGCGATTTGGCTACTGCAAAACTTAATTTGCTCTGGACCCATCCTTCTGTCAGCTATGCTGCCATGGGGGTTGGGGAGTTCATTCTGTATCTTGTTAATTGCTATTGCATTCCTATCCCCTTTGCTGAAACGCTTATCTCTACAGATGTGCTGGAGGAGGTTGTGTTGGCTGGAGAGCTCCTATGCACCGTGAGAGACTCCGGGTTCTCAGCTTTAGCCACCTAACGGTTGCCTGACTTCCCAGGTGTGGGAGGGGGCCTAATTGGCCCATGCCATGGGGGGGGGGGTACATACGAACACCCTATATCCTATTATGCTCTACTTGCTGTGCCCATTCTTAACAGTGCCTGTGTTACTGCATCCAAAGGTAAAGGTAAAGGTTCCCTTGCTTGAAAGCCAGTCGAATCCGACTCTAGGGTTGCGGTGCTCATCTCCGTTTCAAAGCCGAAGAGCCAGCGCTGTCCGAAGACGTTTCCGTGGTCATGTGGCCGGCATGACTAAACACCAAGGCGCACGGAACGCTGTTACCTTCCCACCGAAGTGGTACCTGTTTATCTACTTGCAATTCCTTGCTTTCAAACTGCTAGGTTGGCAGGAGCTGGAACTAGAGACAGGAGCTCACCCTGTCTTGCGGCACCCGGGTCTTGAACCGCTGAACTACTGACCTTCCACAGCCTGCAGTTCAGCGTCTTAACCACTTGAGCCATCTACAGCTTTGCAATAAAAGTATAACTGTTCCTGAATGTGTGTACTTCATTGTTAGCTGTGGGTTCTGACACCTTCGCGAGTGAAGACAAAAATCTGTGAGCCAGAGGCTAAAAAACTGTTGGCTAGCTCACACTAACTCAGCTTAGAGGGAACACTCAAGCATTGTGATGCAGAGACTCCTTTCTGCCTGCGGCTGTATTGCTGCACCTATGGAAGGACGCTTCTGCACATGCAGCTCTCACGGAAGAGGTCAACTACTCGTGGCTCCCGGACAAACCCAGCTCCTCTGCCCGCCTCCCTGGAACTGTCGCGGGGAAAGGGGAAGGATGGCTTTGATGGCAACAGGGCTTGGTAACGGAGCCTTTGGGCAAGAAGGCCACCCACCCGCCACCAACCTCTCTCATCAAAAGAGGACTCCACTAAACTAGCAGCTGGTCAAGTCCTTATGGATCCCCGATGCCCAAAGGCCAGATAGGCTGTGGCCCGCCGTGAATCCTGGATCTCTTGACCCACTCCCACACATGCAAACTGTCTTCTCTCAAAAGGCACAAAGGTGATGTGGTGCAAATACCAGCCCAATCTAGCCTGACCTGTTGCAGATACAAATGGACCGAAGCAAAGCAGGGGCGATGGCGGCTGTGTCTGTGCACACTGGGCTGAGAAGCCCCAAGGCTGTACTGATGCCAGAAGGCGCCTGAAACAACATACTTTGTCCATCATGGCAAAAATCCGGTCCACCCTTTTCTCTGGTGTGTTTTCCTCCTCTGGAAGCTCCACCGTGTTGCCCTGTTGAAAGCAGGAGAGGAAACCTGTCAGGAGAGGAGACGGGCCACTCCCCTTCTCGTCTTCCTGTCCTTTTGACTGAAAGGTCCTGAACAGATCAAGGGCCAGCCCACTCACAGGCCACCACCGACCCTCATCTGCAAGGAAAAACTGGACCGTTTCTTCAGATGGTAAATTCACATAGCCTGTTAAGAGGGAGGACAAATACCTTCCTCTCAAATCAGACCAGATTTCACACTCCGATAAAATACGTTCTAAGAACTCAAGCTGACCAGATCCACATTTACAAGCTCTGTCTGAATACTGCAGGGCTGCAAACTGGCCTTCCAGTAAGGCTGGGGGGAAAGAAGTTCACTGAGCAAGCGTCAATACCCTTTTGTAATGAGGGATTGTTAGGTCTTTTAAGTGACTCAGAATAGCATAGATCTTGGCTCTCCTATAATCCCGCTTTGCCCACATCATCGTAAACTCCCTGGAGCAGAAGCAAAAGCAAAAGCATTCATACCTCCTTCACAGCCCCAAGCGCCTTGCTGGCTCGAAACAGAAACAAAGCAGTGGTTGCGGGAGTAATCACGGAGTTAGGGGGCTTAGAGGCCATCTAGTCCAACTCTTTGCTCGATGCTGGACAGATGGCTATTCAGCTTCTGCCTGAAGATCTCCGGCATGGGAGAGCCTTTGCCCCTGGAAACCGGTCACATGGTTGAATTGCTCTTACCGTTAGGAAGTTTCACTAGAAACTTTACTCTCCTGGAATTCGGGCCGTCACAGGAAGCTGTACTTGTTTCAGTCCAGCTGAGCCTCAATAACCTGACGTGCTATTACCAATCCTGCAAACTAAATGTACAAAAGCTTACTAGTCCCTAAGATGTTTTATCAGTCCCACTGACGGAGCATATCTGAAACAATAATTTGTGAACACAGGAGCGGCTTCAAAGAAGCTTCTTCGTATGGATGTCTGGAGGCAACTTTTACTCCTCCCAGGTGACCAGAGGGGGTGGCTATTTATAGACCTGTACCAGGCCTCAAAAAATAGGGGGGAGGAGGTTGGAATCATCCACCCCTCCCTCCACTGTCTGGCAGTAAAAAGCCCGGAGAGTCGCTGCCCCGGACAGCTGCTCGGCACACTCACCACCATCTGGTAAATGGCGTCTACAATGTCCAGCATCTCGTTCCTCGTGATGTACCCATCGTTGTCCAAGTCGTACAGTTTAAAGGCCCCTGAAAGGATAGGGAAGGTTTATGGTTGGCAGTTGGAGGAGGGAGGAAGCACGTCGCCGGTAGCAAACTGCAAGTGCAGACAAGCCACCCACAAGACGATGACACAGGTGTCAACCAATCCCGGTGTGTGCATTTAATTGTTACTGGTGAATGGGCTCAAGGAAAGCTCCTTCTACAAAGCAAGCAGTAAATTAAATCACTGCGTTGGGCTAAGAGAATGGCAAGATTGAGGCGTAAGCTAAATGCATCCAGGCTTCAGACGTTTTTGATGCAGAACTGGCAACCCTTTGCAAGAGACGGGTCCACGTGTATGTGTAGGACCTACGGATTAGGACTGAGGCTGCAGGCTTTGATAATCCGCTAACTGAGAGCAGGTGTAGCGTGGTGGCTAAGAGACAGACCAGGATAAGCTTGGCTCGGATTGTATGTCCTGGAAGACCAAACGCATGAAACTGCCTTATACTGAACCAGTCCATCAGGGCCAGTCTTGTCTACTCAGACAGGCAGCCTCTCTCCAGGATTACAGGCAGAGGTCTTTCGTGTCACCTTCTGCCTGTTCCTTTTAACAGGAGATGCTGGGGATTGAACTTGGGACCTTCTGCATGCCAAGCAGATGGTCTATTAGTGGCCGATGGCCCGGAAAATTCACCCTCGTGTTTTCTGAATATCTCCTATGAGCTCATCCTCCAATACGATTCTGCGGTATGCACAGAACAAGTGGGTAAGTCTCTGTGTGAAAGAATAAAGGGATGTAAGCGTGGCACAAACAGGGACAAAATTAAAAAACCCGGGGGTGAATAGGCTGGTTGGTCCTCAGCTGCTGACATGCAAGCCAGCATTCTCCAACAAAGAAACATAAAATGGAGTCTCCGACAGGAAATTGCTGAATTAAAATTCATCAGCAGGTTCAATGGTATTGGGCAGGGGCTCAACAATTCTGAAACTTCTCCGTCTCTACAGGTGTTAAACTGCTTAACACCGTGATACTCACTTAGTGGCTTGGGAGCCACACGGGGCTCTCTGAAGACAGGACATGAGGACATGAAGCTGCTTTGAGCTGAATCAGACCATTGGTCTATCGAAGTCGGTATTGTCTACTCAGACTGGCAGCAGCTCTCCAGGGTCTCGGGCAGAGAAAGGTCCTTCACATCACCTGCTGCCTGTTCTTCTTTAACTGGAGATGCTGGGGATTGAACCTGGGACCATTTACCTGCCAAGCAGATGCTCTGCCACTGAGCTCCTGTTAAATGTTGACATGCCACATGTGGCTCTTTGGGGCAATGTTTCTGCCTCTATAGCTTGGCACCCTCCCCATGTTCCAGGAAAGTGGGCAAGATGACGAGGGGGTTGGAGCACCTTTCCTTTGAGGAAAGGCTGAAGAGTCTGGGACTTTTCAGCTCAGAAAAGAGATGACTAAGAGGGGACATTATAGAGGGTTACAAAATTATGCACGGAGAGTTGAGAAAGAGATTTTTTCCTCTTGCTCCCCAAATACTAGAACTTGAGGGCATCCAATGAAGCTGATGGGCAGTAGGTTAGGGACGGACAAAAGGAAATACTTCTTTACACAGAGAGTGATTAAAATGTGGAATTCGCTGCCAGAGGATGAAGTGATGGCCACAAGCATAGATGGCTTTAAAAGGGAATTAGACAGATTCATGGAGGACAGGTTACTAGCCATGATGACTAGAGGGAACCTCCATGTTCAGAGACAGTCAACCTCTTGAGTGCCAGAGCCAGAAGGCAACATCAGGGGAAGGCAACTTCTGACAGCAGAAAATGGTGGTGGGGGGCTGTCCCACTGCCAGTTCCATGGGTCTGCCCTCTGGCGGCCCCCCCTCCCCCCCCGCTGCCATTTTTTGCTGAGGTGGAGAAGGTGGAGAAGCCCTTCCTGCCGCCATGCCGTGCTCTACAGCCAACTCCCCCCCCCCAGTTATTCTGACGGTGGGTCCAGGGTCAGATGTGACATGCGAGCCGGGCTGGAGAAATCCCTTGCTTGAGTTTCACGAGACCCTACGGGATCCATGTGACCACCGACTTGAATGACCAAGGGGGAGGCCACAGCTCAGTGGCAGAGGCTCTGCTTGGCATGCAGAAGTTCCCCGGCTTCTCCAGTGAGGCTTAGGTGGTACGTGACGTGGAAGACCTCTGCCTGAGTCCCTGGAGAAGCCGCTGCCAGTCTGAGTAGACATTACTGACTCTGATGGACCGATACTCTGATTTAGTACCAGGCGGCTTCATGGGGTCATGGATTCACTATGTCTACTGCCAACATTCCTTTTTGGTTTTGCACAGAAATGTCACAAACCAGTCCTTTCAGCCCAAAGTCCATGTTTTTGGGGTGCTGGGTTTTGTTCACGAATTTCTTCCTGACTGAGGATTTGCTTGACTACACCCAATGAAGTGGGATCTAGCACTGAAAAACTTCTGCTACAACAAGTCTGGGATCTTAAGAACACTTTCCAGAGAGTAAGTGCCAATGAAGAAAATGGGGTTTGCTTCTGAGTAGACCTGTTTAGCTTGCTTTCTAAATCTGTTAGTCTTCAAGGTGCCACACAGGGTTTCTGATAAGGGCAGCACAGGGCTGTTGCTGAAGCAGAGCAACTTGGCTACCCTGGTGGTCATAGGGTTGCCACTTCTGGGTTGGGAAATACCTGAAGATTTTTTGGGGGGGAAGGTGGAGCCTGAGGAGGGTGGCGGGGAGACTTTCCTGGGGTACAATGCCACAGAGTACGCCTTCTTTTCTTCAGGGGAACATATCTTTGTCGCTGGGAGATCAGTTATCATCCCAGAGATCTCCAGCCACCCCCTGGAGATTGGCAACCCTACTGCTGGGAATCATGTTTGCTAGAGAAAGTTTAAGTTTCAAATGATCATTTGGCCTGGGGATTAACAGTGAGGGATGGAAATAACAAATCCCAGTTTTTCAGGTTCCAAATTTCACTTACACCGCAGCTTTTCGTCTAACGTTCCTCGAGAAGTGACCGACAGGGCCTGGATGAATTCTGAAAACTCAATCCTTCCATCCTGAGAAGAAAAATGGAGTTGGTGAACGGAAGCCTAGACACATGACCAGTTAAACAAGCTGTTTAGACATTGGCCACATATTTTGAAAGCATTAGCTTTTTTATAGAATAACCAAAAAAAAAAACCCTTTAACCACCAACATGTTTAATTAAAAAAAACAAAGTCATCATCTTTTGTTGTAAAACAAGCTTTCCTGCATTCTCATTTTCCTCACTAGTGTGTTCCTGTTTCTTTGGGATTTTTTCCTGTTCTGTGTGTGCTTTTCTCCCTCTAGCAGTCAATTCAATATTACACCAAATTATGTCCTGCAAAACCTGCAGCTTAAACCTGCAAGGAGATATGCCAGACATAGATGCAATATTGAATCAACCACTAGAGGGAGCAAAACGCATACAGAACAGGACCACCCCACCCCAAGAAACAGGAACTTGCAGGTGAGGAATATAAAAAGGCAAAAACGCCCAAAGACGTAAGTCTTTTTTTTTTTAATGTACTGTGTTATTATAACTTTTATCAACCCTGAGGAAGCTTTCTATAACTGTGAACAATTCACAAAACAAGCCTTTTCTTTTGCTTTTTTCCTGGCCTACAGTTCCACTTTAAAAGAAAGTAAATTAAATGAAAGCTGAAATAAAGCCAAGAAAACCTACACGTTAGAGAGAGCAAGGGCTTTAGCATAGCTCCCCTCCCTGAGTGGCTTGTTTATTACATGCAAGGAGATTTTTACCTGGGGGATCACTGAAACCATTATCTCCTCTGTGGCCGGCAGTGGCCAGTCCACAACTCTCTCCTTCTGGGCACTGAAACACAGGCGATGGCCGATGGCCGGATCATTTTCATTTACTTACTTTATGTATATCCTGCCTTTCTTCCCAATGGAGGCCCAAAGTGGCTTTCATCCTCCTCCTCCTCCTCCTCTCCTCCATTTTATCCTCACAACAACCCTGTGAGGCAGGTTAGGCTGAGAGTGTGTGACTGGCCCGAGGTCGCCCAGCAAGCTTCCAAGGCAGAGTTGAGATTCGAACCTGGATTTCTCAGATCTTAGTCCGAAACTTTAACCACTATACCACGCTGGCTCTCTGGGTACTTTTGCTTACCTGTGGCATGACGTAATTGCTCCATGAGTTTATCTGGGAAGCCAGAGGACAGCTATAAGAAGCATACATTGCGTGGCTGGCTGAGAGGGTGGTGGATGCAGTGGCATGGGCTCCAATGCCCCTCTCTTTAGACCAGGGACTGTCCTGCTTTGGTGGCATCTGTCCCAGGCAAACCACTGTTCCTATTTTGTGTATGTTGTGAACCGCCTCGGAGAGGGTGCAGGTTATAAATCAAATAAATCAATAATGAATGAATGAATGAATGAATGAATGAATGAATGCAGGGCAGGTCACAACCAGTGCTCCCTCTAAGCTGAGTTAGGGTGAGCTAGCTCACAGTTTTTTAGCCTCCAGCTCACACATTCCTGTCTTCACTCAGGAAGGATGGGGCTCCAGAGCAAACGAATTTATGCAGTAGCCAAAGCGCTCACTCACAACTTTAATGCCAGCAGCCCACAAAGTAGAATTTCTGCTCACAGGACTCCACAGCTTAGAGGGAGCATTGGTCACAACAGAGGAAGTCCATGCCACAGGTAGAGCAGAGCCCTCAGCAATGAGTCATATTAGGGTGGGGGGGGGGTGAGGATAGAGGGATTATGTGAATGCCCCTGTTTTCGTCTGTAAAATGTGGCAGCTGCTCCCGCACTGCAGCGTGGGGTTAGAATAGATCCCCTTTTCCTCCACCTCTCTCTCAGGGGCCCTTGCCCCCAAATGGTGCCTCTGGGAAGAATTTCAGGTCCACACAGACTTAGCTTTTCCGTGCCCCTTTTGAAGAGGAGATGAGCCCATAAGCCACTGGTGCCGGGAGGAGCCGGGAGGAAGAAGAAAAGAGCAGCTCCCCGATTAGCACCAAGCTTTGCTGCCGTTTGCCAGGGAAAAAGCTTAATCGGGTTGTCAACGTAAAAAAGCCGTCCTGTAATTCCTGCCGCAGATAATTCCACAAGCTTTTTCTTGATCAGGGCAGGGAGGGAGGGAGCCAGGCCCGCCTTGTGGGCTTTTGTCAGTCAGACAAAACATCTTTCCCCACAACTCCCTGCTTTTAGTAATTCACTTAATATCCGCCTCTCTATAACCCAAGAGCCAAGAAAATAATAACTCAGCTCCTGAGACTAGTCTGAAGGCAGCAGCTTCATACGGGGAGAGGGTTCTATCTGCTGTACTTCTGGGTGGGAATATGGAAGGAATGGCAAAAGCCCTCATTTCTGAGGAGGGAGCTCAAAACAGCAAGGGCCCGGAGGTTTCAGAGGAGGCTGCACGGAGGAGAACTTACTTTGTTTTCGTCAAAGACGTTAAAGACAAAGGTTGCAAACTTGGTCGGGTCTCCAAAGGGGAAGAATTGCTTGTAGATCTTTTGGAATCCAGCTGCATCCAGCTGCCCACTGGGACAGTCCTTGATAAAGCCTTTGTACCTGAGAGAGACAGAGAGAGAGTTAGGGAGTCAGAAATCTTGAAGGGCTATGAACTGCTTTAAGCAAGTTTAAACCATTGGTCCCTTCAGTGTAGGGCCAAACTATACAAGATGTTTGGAGTCCTGTGAATGAACTCTCAAGCTCCTTTCTTCCTTTTAAAAGACAGTGCGTGGCCCCCGATTTCAGCTAAGACCATGGGAGGGGGGGGGTTAAGCCTCTCTCCCCAGCTGTTTTTCTGACCTGAAATGTCCTCGTAGAGCAGCTGTTCACACGACTGGACACTCAGGGCAACTTTAAAGGCCAGAACTTCAATTATTCACCCTGTTTCAATGCTGCATTTCCAATGAAAAACCCTTTTGAGGTGACTCACCGAAATCCATTAAAGCAGGAGGAAAACAAAGACTAAGAGCGAGTGGCATAAAAATCAATAAAACAGCAACAAGATAATTAAAAGTGGCAACACTCCGCTGCCTTTTTAAAAAAGCTATCAGCATCCAAAAGAGAGAAAAACACACCGAAAGCTCGGTAACAGGCAACTGAGGGACCAATGAAAAGGCAGATTATTGATCAGCATTTATAACTGCATGAGATCGTGCCATTGTGTGCAGCTTTTCTGAGTGCCGCACTAGGAGTCACGCAGCAACATGCACCTCCCGACTGGGACCCTTGTTTTGGACGGCTTCTTATCGACATTTGTTTACTGTATTTATAGCCCACATTTCGTGCCAAGACTCAAAGAGGATCGCACGACCTAAAACAATGTACTCAGGCAGCAAAATGTATCTGACAAACCAGGCGACAGAGCCAGCATTACAAAAGGTAGAAAGGAACAATGCAAAAAGAAAAAAGATATGAAACACGAGACAGAAAGTCCATAGCAAAGGTAGACCCTGAACATTCTTTCACTTTGGAAGTGAATATGCTTTCGTGAGTCACTCCTCAGTTCTTCAGATATCTCAAGAAGTGAGCCGTGACTCATGAAAGCTCCTCCCCTGCCACCAGGGCCGGCTCGAGGTGCGTCTGCACCCTAGGCAGGCGCAGATGCCAATCTCCCGTTGGGGCCTGGAGACCCTTTTGCTGCCGCCGCCTCCCACCTCCCAGGGGGAGGGGGAGGGCGGATGAGCTGCGGCACGGGTCTGGCTCGGGGGTGGGGCCGGGCAGCAGAGGGGGCGGCCCCGCAGAGCCTGGAGCGCAGACGAGAGAGCCAGAGGGAAGGAGCGAGAGATGAGCTGGGCGTCCTGCACCGGTGGCGGCAGCAGCAGCAGACCCCCAGGGCGGGCGGAGACACAGATCTCCAGGGCGTGCGCGCGCGGGGGAAGTCAGTGGGCTTCCCACGCGGAAATTTTTGAGGTGCTGCTGCCACTCAGTAAGAACCGCTTTCCAGTCGCGGGATCGGGTTGCAACATGCAGGGCAGCCAGAGGCTCTTTGGAAGGATCAAATAAAAGCAAACAATCCAATCCACCCCCTCTTATAATTTGCTACGGAGATCATGCCTCCAGCTTGTTTTGTCGGCCTGCTTTCCTGCAACTCCTGGTGCTCATCCGCCTCCTCCAGCTCCCCCCCCCCAGATCTCCTCACTCAGCCCCGTGAGCACCGGAGAAAACACAAGCTAGATGATTCCTGTCTCAGCACCGCGCAACCAAGTTGGGGTGCGAAAGCCAAGCCAAGCTCTACCCACAGCAGGGAAGGGGCGCAGCAGAGCAGCCTCTCTGCAGGGCAAAGAAGCCACTGGGGGCGTGGGAGAGGGTGTGGCGGCGAGGAGTGAGCAGGATCGCGCGGGTGCGGCTACTCTGCCACTATCAGGGCTACTTTTTAAAGGGAGCTCCGCGGGGGGAGGGGGTACGGGCGCATGCGAGAGAGAGGTTTTCCTTTCCTGATTCCCTGATTGCTGAGAGAGGAGGAGATGGAGGCAGGGCGAGCAGATGGCGGGCGACGAGGTGTGCTGCTGCATCGTGGTGCACATGTGCTAGGATTGCACAGCTCTGAAGTGCAGAGCCACGGCCGCCCACGGGCCACGCTCCCCACGCGCCGCCCGCGGGTTCCCCGGCAAAAGCTTCCCCGGCCTCCCTACGCCGGGCGCTCCTGAGTTGCTAAGGGCAAACTGACCCCGGCCCTGCGCGCGAGAGGGGGCGGGCGCCCAGTTAGGGGGGCGGGGCACAGCTTGGCACCCCTGAGGGGCGGCCCACCCTAGGCGAGCCCCTAGTTCGCCTAGCGGGCGAGCCGGCCCTGCCTGCCACAAATTTTGCTAGTCTTTAAAAGGTGCTGCTGGACTCTTGCTCTTCTCCACTTTGGAAGAGAACACCAAGATCTCCCTTCCCAAAGAAGTCTGCCTCACGTCCACCTAACACATATTTGAGGGCCAGTTGAAAGTGGTGGGCTTTAAGAGAGCCACGGCAGGTTTCAGTTGAGATTTCATCGCTCTGCTGTTCCACACTGGCTGGATTATGTAACCGACTGCATTTTCCCTCTTTTCTTAAAGACAAACTGGCACAGTCTGTTTTTAATTCAATTGTTCTGAGCTGCCATCTAGGTCCGATCCCTCAAAAGATGGAGCAGGAATATCTGAAATGAGCAAAACAAAACTTTAAAACTATTTGCCTGTCTCTTGCAGGTTCCCCGACAGTCAATGAAAACCGACTCTTTGTGCCCTTTCTGCAGCGAAAAGACTCATATTACAACATTGGAAAGCTAAAAGCCCACCTCCGGTAAATCAATGGATTGGGGACCTTAGAATGCGATCAATCTTTGGATGCATGGCAGATAGACGGCCATGGCACACGGACTTATTTTTAGATATTTGGAAACCGCTTATAGAAACGTATGCATAGATCCGCCACCACTGTTGTTATATATTTTTTTGTCTTTATGTAGGTCTCTTTTCCCGTTTTTAAAAAAGCCTATTTCGTTGATGGATTATCAATTATTTTCCTTGGTTTTTTTTAAAAGAAATGAACAAAACCTCAGAGCCGGATCCCTGGGTGCACAGTCCATTCCTGTCCCAGGCCTTTTCCAGAGGGCATCCGTGGCTAACGAAGTGCAGCCCTGCGGGGGGGGGGGAGGCTGGGGGTTAACAAGGCTTCTGGGCATCCGTCAGCATCCGTGAGTCACCAGCTCCCGCGTCCAAAGAGAGACAAGCCACGGCTGTCATAAATCTCACCCCAGAATTCCCAGCGGAGCCAATGGGAACAAACGGCCAAAATATTTATAATTCGTCCTTTTTCCTGGCTGTTACTTCTGATTTAGGTAAGGCAGCAGCCGGTGTTAGAATAATATTTACAGGGAAAGGGACCTTGATGGATGCGGCAGCTGTCACGGAGGGACTCTGGCTTACCTTTCCCCAAGTTTGTTGTTGCAGGGTTTATCCTAGGGAGCCTCCCTTAGGCTGGCATTAGTCTTCTCCATATAAGCTCACTGACGGGGGAAATGGGTGGGCTGGCCCACTGTCCTCAGGTGGGGCACAGCCTCACTTCTCGGGTCATGCAATGCTTTGAGGCCCAGGATTCGGCTGGACCCTTCTGATGTTCTGCTGACGGAAGGCAGCGGAAGACCCACCTCACCGAGCCGCTCTCCAGACTGCCACCGTCAGGCCCACGGCGGCTTCCGAGGGTGATCCACGTTGGTCTGCGGAAGGGCAGCTGGATCCCAGTCCAGGGGGGCCTTCGGGACCCACCAGAGTCTTCCAGGGAAGGAGCTTTCGAGAGTCGGAGGTATCTGACGAAGGGAGCTCTGACTCTCAGAAGCTCAGACTCGGGAGAGCTTGCTGGTCTCTGCGAGCGGCTCCTGGGCTTGAACCTGCCTGTCCCCTGGAGCTGTGTGGCTCTTGGTCTGCGAGAGTCTGCCGGCTCCTGACCGTGTGTTCCCACAGGTCACAGGGAGCTGCGAGGAGGGTTGCCAGCTCTGGATCGGGAAATGCCTGGAGATTTTTTTGGGGGAGGGGGTGGAGCCTGGAAAGGGCGGGCTTTGGGGAGGGGAGGGGCCTCAGCAGGGCTCAAGGCCACAGAGCCCACCCTCCGAAGCAACCATTTTCTCCAGGGGGAACCGATCTCTGTCCCCTGGAGATCAGTCATGAAAGTGGGAGATCTCCTGGCCCCACTCAACCCCAGCGGCAAGGCCTGCTTCCACCAGCAGAATGTCTGCAGGATACGGCCCACAGTGCTGTGGAATGTTCTAGAGGCATCACTCAAGCAGCCGTGGGTGTGGGTGGCACCCGGCCAGCAGGATCCACCTGGGGGAAAGGAAGAGTCCCATACTGGCAGTTGGTAAACCTCGCTCAGCCTTGGCATTTACTATTTATTTATATCGCACCTTTCAACATAGTTGTTGTTCTCACAACAACCCTGTGAGCAGGGATCATTTCGTAAAAAAAGAGGTGCAGGAGCTCATTAGCATAACTCATTAGCATAACCTATTTGCATATGCCACGCCCCCTGACATCACCAGAAGTGTGTCAGAAGGCAACCCCCACCGCTCAGGCTCCACTGGACTCTTTTGGATTGCTAGCTATTGGGGGGGGGGGACACATGCAGATCTGTCCTCGGAGAGGAGGGAGAGCTTGTACCTGAATAAAACTTGGTCTTAAAGGTGCCACTGGACTGTTTTGGACCGGGGGGGCGGGCTCTGCAACTTACCTGGCTGCTTCTTGCTCTGACTGAGGGCTGCTGGGAGCAGGGGGTGGGGCTTGTTGCATGTGCCCGCCCCCTGGGCTCTTTACTGCTGGAGCTCCGCTCCTGTGCGCTCCTGCAGGAAATGACCCTTGCCTGTGAGGTAGGTTAGGCTGCGAGTGTGTGACCAGACCAAAGTCACCCGGCCAGCTTCCAGGGCAGGAGTAGGGATCTGAACCTGGATTTCCCACATTCTGCTGCAACACTTTAACCACTATGCCAGGCTGGCTCTGTCAAAACTTCTGCTTTCCCCTCCTCCAAGAGGGGTGTGGTCTCGGGCTTTGACACTGAACTGTAGAGTCCCACGGAAGTGCAGCAAGCTCCTTCCTACCACGCAGAGACTCAGATTTCACACGTTTCCAAGTCTCTCTCAGAATCGGCACAAGATTGGCAAATTTGTAGGGCTCCATCCCCCATTCATTGGGATCCAGTGCTGGTTTGCATATGCAGAACAGTAGCATCCAAACCGGTTCCTCCTCCTCGCGTTATGCTGGCTGGAGGGGTGTGTATGGGGAGGGGTGCTCAATGTGTTCTTCTAGGGAAAAAAGTTTACAGCAGGTGGGTTTGTTTCCAGGAAACAAAAGAAGAAGAGAAGAAGAGATTGGATTTATACCCCATGGCCCTTCACTCGGAGTCTCAGAGCGGCTTACAATCTCTTTTCCCTTCCCCTCCCCACAACAGACATCCTGTGAGGTGGGTGGGGCTGAGAGAGCTCTTGCGAGAACTGCTCGAGCTCTGAGAGAACCGTGACTGACCCAAGGTCACACCGGCAGCTGCACGTGGAGGAGTGGGGAATCAAACCCGGTTCTCCCAGATTAGAGTCTGTGCTCCTAACCACTACACCAAACCGCACTCCTAACCACTACACCAGAGAAGCCGAGGGCCAAAAAAACCTTGAAGATCTGGGACCAGATTTTTTGCAACATTTTTAGAAGGCCAGTAGCTGCCTCACTATAGTGGGGGAAGGGAGAGGGAAAGGAGAAGTCTTTATTCCCAGTCCAGTTACCTTTATTGACATGTACTGGTCTTTATTCCTTTTCAGGGCTACTGACAGTGCTTCCCATGCGTGGGGGTGGGTGGCAGAACCATGTGGTTGCGGAAGAATTAAATGCCTTTTTCCTCCCTGATGCTCCCCCCCCCCCCCTTCAGCATCTGATTCTCTTTCTAAAGAAGAAGAGATTGTATTTATACCCCGCCCTTCACTACCCAAAGGTGTCTCAGAGCGGCTTACAGACTCCCTTCCCTTCCGCTCCCCACAACAGACACCCTGTGAGGCAGGTGGGGCTGAGAGAGCTCTTGACAGAAACTGCTCTTTTTCAAGAAACTGCTCTTTTTCAAGAACTTATCAGAACTACAGCTTGCCCAAGGTCATCCAGCAGGTGCAAGTGGAGGAGTGGGGAATCAAACCCGCTTCTCCCAGATTAGAGTCTGCGCACTTAACCACTACACCAAACTGGATCTCAAGGGAAGATCTGATCACACGTCTGTTTTGGCCCTCAGATGGGACAAGATATTTCTGCTCTGAATACTGTTGAGAGGAAGAAATTTCTATGATCCATTGATGGATATGACACCTAAGCAGAACCTCCACGTACAGAGACAATATACCTCTGAACCTCTGGGGACAAAGAACAGGAAAAGGCTCCACCACCACCCCCTTGTCTGCTACCCAGAGGCAAAGGTTGAGGCACTCTTGGGAACAGAGTCCGGGACCTCCAGTTGACTCGGAGTACAGCAGTTCTCTCTTCTGAACACTCAGCTACACACACACACCCGCCCCCCTCAGTTTTGCCACGCTGAGGTACAAAAACACTAAGAGGACTTGGTGATGATCGGTGGGTTGCAAAAAATGCCGACAGATCATCCGCTCGGCTAGAGCGTTCCGAACACTGCCGCCTCGCCGGGGAAACCACGCTGATAAATCGCTGTTATCTGTGTCTGCCAGAGAAGCCCGCGGTGATAGAGCCCCTGGTGGCTTGACACAATAGACATTAAGGAGATGTTTGCCGATCGGGTCTCTGTAAAGCAACAACAGCCCTCGCTGCAGCATACGGAGCCACAGGCAATCGCAAAGCCTTTCTCTGCAATGTGCTTCTATACATAGGGGATATGTCTAAAAGTATTGTTATTAGACTAACAGACCCGCAAGAAATTGGGGGGGCATTGCATTTTCCCCTCTGATTCTTCTGTCCCTTTCTTGAAAGCCCCCGCAGCCTCTCCCCTTTTCCTGCTTCCTCCTCTCCTTCCCACCCAACAGCCAACCTACCTTTATCTGCCCCCATGTATACAGCTTCCTCGCCTTCCCTCTCCCTGGGAGCCCCTCCCCAGGAAACGCTGGCCTAGCCAGGCCCACCTGTGCAGTGGGGAACCATCAAAGACTTGCAGAGGGCACCTCACTTTCCCTTGTATCCCCTCACCACACTATTTCCTCTGTCCCGCCTCCTAGCAACCCCCGTATCCTTACTTCCTTCTGCTTCCTTCTTGCCATCCCACCCACCAATCAACCTAGTTTTATATGCCCCCCCATCTCCACCTTCCTGTTTATTTACGTCATTTATATGCTTCCCTAAAGCAGCTTCCCTCATTCTCCTCTCCTCCATTTTGTTCTCGCAACAACTCCGAGAGGTGGCTTAGGCTGAGTGTGAGTGACTGGCCCAAAGTCACCCCGGGAGCTTCCGCAGTAGAGTGGGGACGGGAACCTGGGTCCCCCAGATCCTGCTCTGAAACTCTAACCACTCCACAGCACTTTGGTGGGCGGGCTGAAGTTGAGCCCAGCCTGGATGGGTCATGCAGGTCACCTGGTAGCAAGCAGCCGGGTGGTTCCTGGCAATCCGAGCCAAAACAGCTCTGGGAAAGGCCTGACCCCTCCCCCCTGGTTCTATCTGACAGAAATCAGGCCCGTAGCTAGGGTTTTTAAAGTCAGGGGGGCATTTACATTTCTTAGGGGGCACTGGCTAATTGAATTAAAGGAATACCCAACTCCTTCCCCACACCTGCTGCCGCTCCAGGGCCCTGGGCTGGATGGGAAGTTGTGGGGCCTTGCCAGTCAGGGGGCCTAGCCCCAAGATGCCCCACTGTAGCTATGGGTCTGACAGAAACCAAGACTGGAATGCTTGGCAATAGAGTTGTGCCACAGCTACTGAGGACATTCTTTTCTCACAGCTACAGGCACTGATGCCATTATTTAGGTTTTTTAAAAAAATGTCCCCCATGTATTCTTTTTTTTAGATTTAAGATTCTTCTTCAAACCTAGTGCTCTTTTCAGATGGATGGGTCTTATACATCCATGGTTCCAATCTCCAGATTTAAGTATCCACAGATTTGCCCACAGTGAAAATGAAATGTCTTAAAGATATTATTAAATATAGTGGTTGCTTCCGTAGCTTAGGGGTAAAGTACATATCTGACGAAGGGAACTGTGACTCTTGAATGCTTATAACTCCCCCCCTCCTTTCGGTCTCTAAGGTGCTCACTGGACTTGAATCTAGCTGGTAAAGTACATGTCCATCACATATTCCACTTCCAGTTAAAAGGGCCTGAGGGTAGCAACCAATGGGAAAGGCCCTTGCTTGAGATCCTGGAAGATCCTCTAGGGCAGGGGTGTCGAACAGATTTGTTATGTGGGCTGGATCTGACATAAATGAGACCTTGTTGGGCCGGGGCCATGTGTGTCATAAAATGTAATGCCAGGTAGCAGAGATATGAACTTTATAAAGGACATAAACACAAAGGGTTTTTTAAACTTAAAATAAAAACATGCTTAAAACATTAGCACGCTTGCAATATTTTGTTTATTTAACAGTGTCTGATAACTGACACCTCTTGCTTCGAATTATTGCATCAAAATGTCTGTGCTGTTGCAAACTTGAGTATGCTGTTCAGGTGTGTATCTGTAAGCTGCAAACCTACAATGACGCAGCAACAGCAGAACTGGAAGAAGCAGCAGAAGACAGCCAGTTCCACTGCGGGCCTGATAGAAGCCCTCCGGGGGCCTAATCCGGCCCCCAGGCCGCATGTTTAACACCCCTGCTCTAGGGATGACTCAGTATAAGGAAACTTCTTATGTCCTGCTGCCACTGCTGTGAACTAGCAGGAGCAGAGTTGCACAGCACGTCTGGCACCCAAAAGGTCCCGGCTTCATTCCCTGGAATCTCCCCCTAAATACATCTTGGGCGGCAGGGCTGGGAGAGCTGCCAGTCAGCCAGGGGGGCCAATGCGCTGACTCGGTATAAGGCTACTTCCTATTTCTTCTACATGGTACCCATAAGCAAACAGGGCAGCGCAGAGACCAATTTAAATAAAGTAAGGCAGGCCCCTTACCAAGGAAACCACAATCTAAATCAAAAGCAAAGTGAGCATATAGAAAGGAATTCAATTTGCCACTCACCAGAAGCAGTGGCCCCACGGTAAATGTTGAAAAGTAGTCTACACAAGATGCACTTTCCACAGTGATCTGCGGATGCAACTGTCAGAATCCTAGTTAAATCGGTTCTCAGCACCACTCACTTCGAAGAAAGTTTAGTTTATTGAGACGTTGATGGATACCATACTGAACACAAGCTTTGTTAGGACTGAAGATGAAAGCGCAAACATTTCAGATGTATTGTGTTCAAGCAAAGGCACTAAAGATCAGGACCCAATCACCCCATGGCATTTGCCGGCAAGAAATAACAGTCAACTACCCCCCTCCACTAAGCATGTGCCCCTCTACAGAAATAAAGAACAACAGGTCTCTGCGACACAGTGTCTGGTACATCAAAGCATTTAGGAAAACGAAAGCATTTGGTTTTCACACCCCTCTCCCCCTCCTCCTTCCTCTATGGCAGGCGAACTATAAAATGTATAGTGGGCCTGACACCAACCCCCACAGCTCTGTCCCATGACAGCACATCTGCAGGACATGTGTTCTCTCTCTCTCTCTCTCTATTTTAGCCTTAAAGAGCCAGCAGCCCTTAACGGCAAGACACAAGCCACTGACAGGGTATCTGGGAAGCCAATATAGCACTAGCCTAAATCACAAAGCAGCACTAGGGAGGCTGAATCCTCAGTGTTCTCTCCTAACACTAACAGAACCAGAAGCCTTTTTAAAGTTTGATGAAACCACCACCAGAGGAAGAGGGTATCCGAAGGGAATACAGGTACAGCTGTACAAATCAACAACGTTCAGTTTAGATGAGCTGATTGATTGAAGTGAAGATGTGCATAGGTGTGGTGTTTGTGCACGTATGTATAAGGGCTATCCCTCTCCTGAAACAACTGGCTGCCTTTCTGTTTCCAGACTCAAATCAGGGCAGGTCATCTTGACAAGACCTACATAATCTGGAGGGCTGGAATCTTGCAGAGCGCCTGTGAAGGAGGCTGTCCTGCCCCTGAAGGGAAAAACAGGCATTCACTTGAGGCAATGGGATCCAATCACCTTTGAGAAGGAGGGTGGAATGTTGGAGGGAGACACAGCAGGACTCGAGTTCAGGTCTGCCTCAGGGAGAGAGCCGTGGGAGCTCTGGCCAGGCTCAGGAGAAGAGCAGACAGAGTGAAGAGTGGCTCTGCTTGGTTAGGGGGCGGAGGGGCTTGGCTCTCCCTCTGGGAGAGAAGAGAGTCCCCAGCTGTTTGGCCTGTGCCGACCCATTGAGTCTGACTGACTCTTGGGAAAGGGCAGGTTGGTGTGGGTGGAACCCCCCCCCCCATGGGTGTGAGGAGCCAACCTCGTGGCTAGTCGTAAAAAGCCTGTTTATGCTGGAAAGTATTAAAGAAAACTGAAACCACTCTCTAAATTGATGTGCTTCAGCCAGGTCTCTCTTTTGCCTATCTGGAGCCCTGTGCTGCTAATCCGTTCGTGGAAACCAATCTGTAAATAAGCAAATCTTTGGCCTAAAACATACATTTCCTGCCTCAGTGATCTCCATAGTCTACTTGCGCACCACAAAATCGACCTCACAGCAGTGAACCCAAGGCTGAGACACTAGCTACTTTTAGAACACCTGGAAATTGAGGGGCGGTTTATTCAAGTTTGAAATAAACCCGGTTCCCCAAAAATCGTAAGAGGCCGAGTAGGTCCCCTCAGTGGACAGAAACGGCCTGTCACAAAGCCCTACACAATCTGGGGGGCCTGGGATCCTGCAGAGCGCCTTCTTCTTATTGCGCTCCCCATCCCACTTGCACCAAGATTGATTTATTTTAACGTTTTCTATCCAGGCCCTCAGGCCAAAGGTTCTCAGAGCAGCAAAAGACAGGCAGAAATATTTCCGCAGAGGGCTGCCAGGTCCCCCTTGGCGGGGGATGGGGGCGTAGGGTCGCCAGATCCAGGTTGGGAGATTCCTGGAGATTTGGGGACGGAGCCTGGGGAGGGCAGGGACCTCAGCGGGGTGCAATGCCACAGAGTCCACCCTCCCAAACACCCGTGCTCCAGGGGAACTGATCTCTGCAGTCTGGAGGTGAGGTGTAATTCCAGGGGAACACCAGGTCCCACCTGGAGGCTGGCAAATCTATTTCCACACCTCCCCCAAAAGCCATGATAGGAATAATCTTAAAGCAGCCACTGAAAAAGAACAATTAAAACAAAAATTAAAACAAATCCATCAACCCAGTGGAGCAATATTAACTAACAAAAACTAATCAACCAACAAAATACGACGACAGTAACAACAAAAATAAACAAGCATTTAACAAAGAAAAAAATTTTCACTCAAAAAATGTTTAATCAGATCTGGTGGCAGGTGGGACTTACGATGGGGGGCGCTTAATTGGCATCCCTGGCATGGTGGTGTCACTTCCTGTACAACCTAGAAGTGACATCATCATGCTGGGGGGGGGGGTTATATTCAACCCCAAACTCTATAGCTCCACCACAGAGTTTTGGATGAATGCTAGAACATCACCCAATGTGATGATATCCTTTTCAGGTTGCACTGGAAGTAACATCATCACACCAACTGAGTGGTGGTGGGCAGAGACAATGGGGGCAGGAAGTCTCCTATGCCCAACAGGCAGCTGGCAACCCTAGCAAGCAGGCAGCTGGGGGGTTATTCTACCATTGGGGTGCCATGACTGAAAAGGCCCTGCTTTGCGCAATGATCTCCTTCATTTTGTTTAACAGTGGGTAATGAAGCTGGGCCTGTGACAGAGACCTTCATTGCTGGGCTCATTAGAACAAAGTTTGAGTCCAGTGGCATCTTTAAGTTCAACAAAGTTTAATTCAAGGTATAAACTTGAATTTATAGCTTGAATTAAACTTTGTTGGCCTTAAAGGTGCCAGTGGACTCAACCATTGTTCTGCTGCTTCAGACCAACATGGCTACCCACCTGAATCTATCTTCATGGATTTTCATTGATGAACATCATCTTTTGGATCATGGACCCTGACTCTTATGGAATTCACATCAGGTACACCCCTCTCCCTTCATTTCTGCAGCATGTAAAAGTGTAACTGTTTGGCTGTGTCATTTCTGTTGGCTCTCACCTGATTATTTTGGAGCTTTTGATGACGCGCTGTTTGTAATTCTGGATCCACTGTTTGCCGTTCTGCCGCTGCATAATTGCTGATTGTCATTTTAAACTGATTGCAGATTTAATTAATTAATGCCATGTTTTGTTATCTGTTGGCTTCCTGTGTCAACTATCATGTTTGAAAGTTGGTGCACATATTTTGCAAATAAATAAATCATCAACGAAGCCAGCCAGCCAGTGTGGTGCTCTAACTGGGCTCAAACTCTTTACTCCTCATCTCTGAAGCCCACTGCGTGACCTGGGGTCAGCCACATCCTCTCGGCCAACCCTAACCAACCTCCTGTGGTTGTTGTAATGATCGGACAGAAGGTGGGAGAAAACATGAACCCTGCTCCAAGCTCCTTAAGAGGAAGGGCAGGATAAAAACGAGAGGAATGAATTGGTGGTGTCGAACGCAACCCCCCCCCCTTCAGCCTTCCACATTTATCTATTTACACCCCACTGTCATGGCTCAGGTGGGGCGTCACCTGACGCTGCCACCACTCTGATTCCAGGCTCTCTTGAGAAGGCCCAGAGTACCCTCCCAAGACCTTCAGACCTCCCTTTTGGCCGAATAATAGGCATGAGGACCAGGCAGAGTGAAACAAGGAAAAGGTTTATTTTATAGGAGGTCAAACAACAAGGTGCAGAATAATAACAGTAAGTGGGTGAAAAGAAAAGAAATCAAATGCCCTAACACGTCTAAATATATACTCTCCCTAGCTCACTATTCCAAGTGACACTAGACTACTCACCCTTCCCTCAAGATGAGGGTTTCTTCCTGCAGCAGCCTTCCTTCTGGTTCTGCCCTCTGGAAGAAAGAACAGCTTCTGCTCTGGCACCAGCCCTTTTGTTCCCCAGCCCTCTTCTTCCCTATTGGTCAATTTTGGCTCCAAAACCTCTCAGGGGCTTCTGGGAGTTGTAGGCCCAGCCTCACCTACTGCTAGCCAGGCTCCCTGGGCCTAGTAGGCCTCTGGTGGCACAGCCCAGATCATGACACCCACTTTCCTCCGTCAAGGAGGACTCCAAGTGACTTAACCCCATTCTCCCCTTGTTCATTTTAACCTCACAAACACCCTCTGAGGTGGGTGTGTGACCAGCCCAAGTTCACCCAGCAAGCTTTCATGGCAGAGTAGGGATTCAAACCTGGGTCTTCCAGATCCTAGGCCAAAGCTCCAACCACTACACCACACTGTCTCTCTTCCTCCCTTTCATACGCAGGGGTGAAACACTATTCTTAAATAATACCAGTTAGCCTTCTGATGAAAGTCAAGGGGCTAGTGCTTACTTTTAAGGCGCTAAATGGGGCAGGACCAAGACACCTCAAATGGCAACCTTCATCCGTATGACCCCCCTCCATGCTTTTAGACCCTCTTCTCTGAGTTTCAAGGCCATGACCCCTAAGAGCAGGACTTACGGATGACTCCCGTTCTCTAGAAAAGAAGTCTCCAATCTTCCTGAGCCTGCAGGCATCTTTGGAATGCTGAATCAGGGCAGTGGATGTGACTACAGAATGGCTTCCTCACCAGGTGGAGCCAACCACAAAATGGCTGCCACCGAAGGCAGAACCAACCCCACCGTATCAGAGAGTGAGATAACTAATAGAGACTCTTCGATATTTCAAGAAGAAACTTGGTTTAACAGATTTAAACATGCCCAGGTGTCATTTTGTAGAAAAATAGGTTCAGGAGCTCATTAGCGTAACTCATTTGCATATGCCACACCCCCTGACATCACCAGAAGTGTGTCAGAAGGCAACACCCACCGCTCAGGCTCCACTGGACTGTTTTGGATTGCTAGCTATTGGGGGAGGGGGGAGTGCAGATCTGTCCTCACAGAGGAGGGAGAGCTTGTACCTGAATAAAACTTGGTCTTAAAGGTGCCACTGGACTGTTTGGGGCTGGGGGGAGCTCTGCAACTTACCTGGCTGCTTCTTGCTCTGATTGAGGGCTGCTGGGAGCAGGGGATGGGGCTTGTTACATGTGCCCACCCCCTGGGCTTTTTACTACCGGAGCTCCACTCCTGTGCGCTCCTGCAGGAAATGACCCCTGAACATGCCGTTTAAAACTATTTTCTTGCACGCACAGAGCTTAATGTGTCATGTTAATTCTTATGCTCAACTTCAATTCTTTCTGGTGGTTCCAGACTTCATAAATCCCAGTGCGTGGGTTATGCAATATCCCGTTTTGTGGCCTGTACTGACTCCTTCGGTGTATTCTGCCTTGAGTCCCTGTGAGAAAGGTGGAGTATAAATAACGTAAATAATTTTTTCGAAAATATCTTTACATTGTGATGGCAGCTGCTGCCGAAGCAACTTTTTAAAAATGGGGGCACCACGTCGGGGACCTCTGCTACGGATGTCTGTCAAACACCTTTGCTACTGGAATTTAGACCCTGTTTCTAAAAGAGCATGAGCAGTTTGCAGCACAGGTTATGCTGCTGGCTTTGGATAGGACTTGATTTGATTGCAGACTTATTGTTATGTTGAGTTTCTGGGATTTTAATTGCTTTGCACTGTTTTGTCACAAACTGCCTTCAGGGCCACAGGTCAGGCAGGACATCAATGAATTAGATCAACTGAGAGGTACTAATAGACGTATACCATTTCGCATAGACTTATGCAACATGCACATGCAGTGTAACAATTAACAAATGGCCTTTTTTTTTTTGGTCAGTTCTGCACACAGTGTTCTCTGCTTCACTCTGTGGCCAGCAACACCAGCCAGCTCCCTCTGCCCCTAGACCAGATGTTTAAACCTCTGAGCAGTTGGAATGTTTATAAACATTCCACAACGCTTCCTCTGCTAAGCCCGTGGCTGCTGCTGAGAGGCAGCAGGCCTGCAGCCAGAAAATTTTAAATGGAGGGACAAATGAGTACAGTGGTGGTGAGCCTATCCTTATTTATTTACTTTATTATTTATACTTTATAATTTATTTACCAATTTTCTACTTGAGATCCAAAATGGATTACATGTCATAAAACAATGTAATTGAACAGCATGAGAGACCTGATAAGCAATGCAATAGGACTAGGATTACAAAAATTAGAAAAGTGCAAAGAAGTATCAGACATGTGATCTCAAGCAATGCAGAAAATAGAATTCCCCCCTCAGGGGCATCAAAGACAAGGCCCGGGAGCAACCTGCACAACAGAGGGAACAGGAGACTCCTCTCAAAAGTCCATTTTTACACACACACCCCAAATCTCTTTCTCTCTGCTTTACCCCAACATATTACCCCTCCCCTCACCCCCACAGGCTTTTAAAATCAGGACTCTTCATCTCTAACTGCTAATCCTATTCTAGCCAGTTGCCGAGAATTCACCCTTGGAAGATTTGTGACAGGATTCACACCTTTTTAACCGGCTGCTTCCTTTTTTTACATAGAAATTTTGCACTTGAAAGCAAGAGCCAGTTACAGGTTTTTGTGGGCCCTGGGCAAAAAACCGTAACTGGGCCCCATTTCCCTTTGGTAGAGCCCCTTTCTTCTCTAGTCGCATGCCTTACACTCCTCCCCTCTGGTTCTACTCTTTAACTCAGGGACATCAAACACAAGGCCCGTGAGCAACCTGCACAACAGAGGGAACAGGAGACTCCTCAGGGGGAAGTGGGCAGAGCCACTCCGATTGTGGCTTCAGCACGGAGGAACAACCTCGTCCGCAACAGTCAAGCAGCGTGGGAGCATCTGCCCAGTGCTGCATCGCTGGCTGTCCAGTCCACCCATATGGAATTTCCTTTGCACCCATGGGGCCTTGCAGTGAGGATACACCAACTTGGAGCTGCTGTCCTTTATACAGTTTATATCTCTGGCAAAGGTAAAGGTTTCCCTTGCTCGAAAGCCAGTCGAATCCGACTCTAGGGGGCGGTGCTCATCTCCGTTTCCAAGCTAAAAAGCCAGCGCTGTCCGAAGACGTTTCCGTGGTCATGTGGCTGGCATGACTAGATGCCGAGGTGCATGGAACGCTGTTACCTTCCCACTGAAGCGGTACCTATTTATCTACTTGCAATTTCTTGCTTTTGAACTGCTAGGTTGGCAGGAGCCGGGGCCAGAGACAGGAGCTCACTCCGTCATGCGGCACTAAGGTCTCGAACTGCTGATCTACTGACCTTCCGGTCTGCAGCTCAGCGTCTTAACCACTTGAGCCACCGCAGCCCTTATATCTCTGGTACCTGGCATTATGTTTTATGGGACACGTGGCCTGGCCCGACAAAGTGACACTGATGTCAGATCCGGCCCTTGTAACAACTGAGTTTGACACCTCTGCTTTAACAACTCTCTTTTCCATTTCAATTGGCTTACTCTGGTAACGAGAAAAACAAAATACAAAATTTTGCTTTCTTGATTACTTTTTATTACCCTGCATAAAACTTAAGTGTCTTTGAGACACCCCGAGCCCAAGCAAGATAGGGAAAATGAGTCCATTGTACTGTAGGGTTGCCCTCTATGGGTTAGGAAATACCTGGAGTTTTGGGGGGTGGAGGGTTTGGGGAGGAGAGGGACCTCGGCAGGGAGTAATGCCATGGAGTCCACCCTCCATAGCAGACATTTTCTCCCAGGGAACTGATCTCTGTTGTGTGGAGAATGGGGTCATTTCCTGCGGGAGCGCACAGGAGCGGAGCTTTGGCAGTAAGGAGCCCAGGGGCGGGCACATACAACAAGCCCCGCCCCCTGCTCCCAGCAGCCCTCAGTCAGGCCACGAGGAGCAAGAAGCAGCCAGGTAGGTTGCAGAGTCTCCCCCCTCCGGACCGCCTTCAGGTACAAGCTCTCCCTCCTCTGTGAGGGCAGATCTGCCTGTCCCTCCCCATAGCTAGCAATCCAAAAGAGTCCAGTGGAGCCTGAGCGGTGGGTGTTGCCTTCTGACACACTTCTGGTGATGTCAGGGGGTGTGGCATATCCAAATAAGTTATGCTAATAAGTTATTCTAATGAGCTCCTGCACCTCTTTTTCTATGAAATGACCCCTGGTAGAGATCAATTGTAATTTGGGGAGATCTCCAGGCCCCACCTGGAGACTAGCAACCCCAAGTACAATGAACGGGTTCTCATCATGTAGGTCAAGGAATAGGAAAAGGTATCCTAGAATCTCCCAAGCTAAAGCCCTAAATCTCAGCTTCAAGGCATATTCAAAGATAAAATAGACACGCTGGGCCCAAGAGGAATCAGGGCTGATTTCATCTGGGAACTGCGGACCTCAGCCTGCTTTGATCAGACCATTCCATCTGCTGCTTTTTCTCAGACGCATGAAAAGGAGGAGTAGGTGACAGATTTGAACATGCCCTCATTTGCCAACAAAGGAGAGGTGAGGGTGACCTCACTCTCAAACCAAGCTTTCTGCTTTAATCGATTCCCTGAAATTATCTCAGCAGCAGAACACCGACCTCCTCCACGGCAAGCGGCTGAGTCTCCGACAGAAAAGCAGGGAGGGCAGCTCCCCCTCCCCACATCTCCGCAGCATTCTCTGTCCTTTAAGCCTCAGCAAGGAGATGAAAGGCGAGGCGCTCATATGTACACGGGAAGCTGCTGCGTACCCTGAGTCAGCATCGTATGAACACGGGAAGCTGCTTTGCCAAGGACTCTGGGATATATGGATACCAAGGTGGTCTACCTGCGCCAGGTGTGCCCCATTTTAGACTGCCAGTGGAGGATCACCCATGTAGAAATATTCTCCCCCCACAAAAAAATAGCATATTGAAACTCATGGATATACCCTAGCCTTCTCCCTGATAAAAAAAATCTTGGCATATGGAAAACTAGCATGTCAAATTTTCCTTGATATTGCTAGTTTAGCCCAGCTAGTTTTCTATGTGCAAGGGATTCTCTCTCTCTCTCTCTCTCTCTCTTTCTGGGTCTCTCTCTCTCTCTCTCTCTCTCTCTCTCTCTCTCTCTGTACAAAGAATAATGTGAGCCTCTACCTGCAGCCAAGGCATATAGTTTCGGCAGCAACTCTTGGACCTTAGTGTAATCTCCAAATATTGAGATTGTGCCTTAATTCCAGGGGTTCCCAGCCTTTTTGAGCCTGCGGGTACTTCTGGGATACATGGTGGGTGCAGCATCAAAATGGCTGCCACAAAATGGCTGCCGCAGGAGGCAGATCAGCCACAAAACGATGGCCACAGGGACCTCCAGTTTAAGCGTTTCGCCGCTCGGACGTGTCCCATCTCGCTCTGATGGGGACGCACCAAGACCCAGCTGATGGGAGGGGTCCGAGTTCATCCCGGACCTCCCCGAGTTCTCTTTAGGAGACCCTCAGCCTGGGGAGCTGAGGAGAGCCTCTTCCAAGGCAATGACCAAGGAATTGAGGCTCACCTTATCCCCGAAAGGTACCGTTGCCACGGAGCCAATATGGCGCTTAGAGACGACTGCCAGAGCAAACGACCACGATCAAAACTTTAAAATGCTTCCAAAAGATCTCCAGGTCTCCAAACTGTGAGTTAAGCAAAGCTCAGGTGAAAAAGCGAACTGACCTTGGTAGTAATTGGAAGTGCCTAAGTTTGAAGCGTGGAGGGAGAGGGGCTAAGCACTCCCCCCACTTTTTTGAAAAAGATTTAAAAGCGGTTTTAAATCGGAAATAAAAAGATTTAAAGCTAAAATAAGCACATAAGAAGTTAAGCAAAGGCAAAAACTGCCAAAATATACAAAGCGGATTTAAATCACATAACTTTTGTCTTGTTTTGGGAAACTTACTTCTTGTTGATATTATGGCTGGGAGAGGACGGAGGGCGCCGGAGAAAAAACTGGTGACCGGAAATAACATGCCAACGACTCCTGCCCAGAACCAGGAAGTAACTACAGACTTTTCTTCACTGTTAGCAAGTGCACTGCGCCCCCTAGTGGAAGAGATGACTAACCTCAACACCAAACTGGACAGTGTTCAAAAACAACTGAATCAAATGGACAAAAGAACCTCAGTAACTGAAAAAACGTTGAAAAAAAATGGAAAAACAGACTGAGAGTATTAATAAGAGAGTAAATGAAGCAGAGAAGGAAAGATCCTCTGATTAAATGCAATTAATACAGCTCCAGCTGGAAAGATCTACATATGTTCTACGCTTCCATGGGATCCCTGAAGAGAAGAACAAGGACTTAAAAGAACTTTTGGCGGAGGCTTTGGCCCCATTAATGGATTACCCAAACAGGAAGACCTTGTGAAAGAGATGGATGTAGCCTACAGGATCTACCCGGACTTTATAAAAAAGAATAAACTCCCAGGGGAAACCTACCTAAAATTCACAAAACAATCTACCAAAGAACTGGTGCTAAAATCTACAATGGGAAAATCTTTAAAAATTAAGAATGAAGAGATAAAAATACTAAACCCATTTTGGCTGGAAAGTGAGGGTGGAAACGCAACAAGTTTTTTTTCTTCCATTGTGCATTAAAACAGACATGCAATACATCTTGGGAGCCAAGATGGCAGATGGTAGGGAGTGTAGGTGCTCAAGCTCCTCCGTTTTAATTTAATTTAACGAGCTCCAAGGAATTAAAGAATTTTCCCCCTTCCCACCCTTGCCTGCTATGTGCAGAGAAAACTGGACTGGTACCTCTGCAGCACCCGGAGACGCTGGCGCCTCAGAAACTGCCATAGAAACCACTGCCTTTTTTCCCCTCTGGCGCGGCCTACCTTCGATAGCTCTGTGGGTAAGAGCCACGGTTTGGCGCGAGAGCCAGACAGCGAATTGCTTTGCCAGCTGCCGGCGTAAGGTGGGCCTGACTGTGTGGCTGGGTGGAGCCGCGGGTTCTATCGAACGCCCACCCTCCCCACCTTTGGAGTGGCCCGGGACCATCCATAACCTCACTGTCTGAGGGTTCCGCAGTGCAGCGCGGGGCCCTCCTGGAGGGTATACAGATACCCTGCGGGACACTTAGGGCCTACCTCAGCTGTGCATGTTGCCGCCAGTGCGCTGGTCGGTGGCGGGGCGAGCAGAGACAGCGGCGAGGAGTGGCCAGCTGGAGGGCAGAGACCCAGAGCGGGCCTCCTGCTCCTTTGGAGTTCATATCTCCAGAGATGACCAAGCGATCCAGGTGGCAACTCAGTGGCCCTGTGACGGGCTGGTGCTGGCCGAGGGGTGGGGTTTGCTGGAGCACTGGATCGTCGGCCGTGGGAGTGTACGGCCGGGCAGGGGACACTGGATGCAGCTGCGGTTCGCCGATGACCATCGGAGACAGGTAGTAAGATCGGGAGCTTACAGGGACTCTGTGACGCGGCTGAGAGGGGTGATGACTTGGCCACTGTGATCCATGCGGCGATCACCTCGAGGTTAGACTACTGCAATGCTCTCTACATGGGGCTGCCTTTGTTGCAAATCCGGAAGCTGCAGGTAATGCAGAATGCGGCAGCCAGGCTGTTGATGGATCTTACCAGGCGGGACCATATCCAATCTGCGCTGAAGGCGCTGCACTGGCAGCCAATAGCGCACCAGATCCGCTTCAAAGTGCTGGTTCTTACCTATAAAATCCTATATGGCCAGGGTCCGGCTTACCTGAGGGACCGCCTTTCCCCATATGTTCCCCCAAGGGCACTACGGTCGGGGGCACAACACCTGTTGGTTATCCCAGCCCCAAAGGTTGCTAAATATGCTGCTACCAGAGCCAGGGCTTTTTTTGTGGCGGCTCCTACCTGGTGGAACGAGCTCCCGGAAGAGATTAAGGCCCTGCGGGACCTAGTACAGTTCCACAGAGCCTGTAAGATGGTGCTCTTCCACCAGGCTTTTGAGTAGGAGCCACCGCCGCCACTATACCACCACCGTGTTGTCATCTTTGTTGGTGGAATTTTCTACAAGGTGCGCCGGCCCTGGGATGAAAGAACTGACAAAGTGAAGTACTAACCAGAAGAGACGTCAGCGTTCCCTAGAGCGTATCATCGGAATCCCCATCTTGGAATTGTTATAGTTTACTGTTGAGCACCGATTTTAATTGTAATGATTATTTATTGGTTTTAAATTGTTTTATGTATGACATTTGCCCCTTATGTTAGCCACCCTGAGCCCATGTGGAAGGGCGGAATATAAATCTAATAAATAACTAAATAACTAAATAAAAAACATTCCCTTTGAAGTCAGAAAACGGAGAAACTATACAGGATGCTTACTCTCACTCTGCAAAAAAAAGGGAGTACCATATAGATGGTTATTCCCAGAAGGACTGAGTTTTAATTACTTGGATTAAAAATACAAACTTGACTCTGAAAAATTTATGGATCAAATGTTTAATCCAAAATATAAAAAGAAAGAAAAGAACTCTAAACCAGATCAGGAGGAAGAAGAAGATGAAGAAGAAGAATCCTACTCACAGGATTCAAAAAGCACTACTTCCACATCACCAGAATCATCAGAATTGGAGAAAGGAGCAGCCGCCCCTAAACCCAAGAAAACGAAGAAACACAGGAAGAAAAGACTCTAGAACAAGAACAATAGTTCTTAAAGGCAGAATTTGTGCTAAGCTATTAAATGCATACTCTTAAAGCAATACTGCAATGAATTAAATTGTACACCAAACTTGTAATATTAGGTCAATAAGCCTTATTTTTAGCTAACAAGATCGTGATATGTATTAGCTCTCCTTTCCCCAAACCAATAGATGATATAGTTTAGAACAGTGGTCTCCTTTCCCCATCAAGTAGTTTCCTTGTATTAGTCTATCCTTTTCCCATTTCCCATAGTTATAG
>NW_015160224.1:627083-629400 GCF_001447785.1 Gekko japonicus | reverse complement strand
GCGATCAAACGCCGGGGAGAAAACACGCCCTACCCGAGGGCCGGCCGAACTGCGCATGTCCAGGCATGCGCAGTTCGGATCCGGGCCGGGGTTGAGCCGGCGCAGGGAAGCGGCGGCGATCAAACGCCCCGGTTGCCGCGCCGCTTCCCTTTAAACCACCTAGATAGGTGGTTCAGTTTGCGCCGGCTCATCCCGGGAAAGGGACAGTTTGGGTACGGAAGCCGGACGCTTCCCAGATGTTGTGGTGTGATCGCGCCGGTTTGATCCGGCCCCAAACTGTCCTGCTCCCGGACCAAATCGGTGAGTGTGAACGGGACCAAAGTAGAGTTTTTAAATGTTGGAAATGTAACAATCATGTTGGATCATACTATCATATGTGGTGGACATGTTAAAAGGTTCATAAATATTGGAGTACATACTCTCTTACAGCCAGTGTTGAATATTACAATACCTTTTAAACCAGAGATATTCCTGTTAAACTGTTTACCAGATGATTCAGATAAGAACCATAGATACTTTTATTTTACATGTTATAACAGCAGCCAGAATTTTATTTGCAACAGCATGGAGGACATTGAAAATCCCAATGCTTTATGAGTTAATAACGAAGATTATGGATGATGCCAAAATGGACAGATTGACAAATATATTAAAAGGAGAAATGGAAGAAGAATTTATGGGACCATGGAGGGCCTTGTATGACTGGTGAAGACACAAGTACTGAGAAACTAAGATTAAATGAAGACCAATCAGAATGAAGGTTATAATAGCTGTGAAGCTTTCATGAGAAGATTTGCATGCAGAATGTTAAATTTTTATATCTCTCTGTATTTTTTCTTTTCCCTTCTTTTCCCTCTCCCTCTTTCTGTGTATAAACTGATTAAAAAATTTTTTTTTAAAAAAAGCAGAATTTTTGCTCACAAGACTCCACAGCTGAGAGGGAGCACTGGCTGGCGTGTACCATGGCTCCCATGGGCACCTACGAGGATGTATCCAACACTCCTCTGCAGGGACTGGAAGCAGCGAACAGGCATGTCTGCTGTTGCCCTGTCACCTCAGAGAAGAAGCCAGACCACTGCCTGAAAACCAGTCAGGGACCACCATTATCTACTCTGACTGGCAGAAACTCTCCAAGGTCTTCTCCAGCATGGTTGAGAGAACCAACTTTACCACTGGAAGAGCCAGTTTTTAAAAGTTTAATAGTTTAATAGTTAAAGTATCTGAAGAAGTGAGCAGCGACTCACGAAAGCTCATACACTACCACAAATGTTGTTAGTCTTGAAGGTGCTACTGGACTCTTGCTCTTTCCTACTAATAGCTAAAGCGTATATTCTACTGGCAAAGCCAAGGCCCAAGCCTTTACTTTATGGGATACCATGTCACTGTTCCCTAGAAGGCCAGATAATGAAACTGAAGCTCAAATACTTTGGCCACCCAATGAGAAGGGAGCACTCACTGGAGAAGACCCTGATGCTGGGAAAGATTGAAGGTCAAAGAAGACGGGGACGGCAAAGGATGAGATGGTTAGACAGTGTCATCGATGCAACGAACATGAAATTGAGCAAACTTCAGAGGACAGCAGAAGACAGGAGGGCCTGGCGGGATCTGGTCCATGGGGTCGCGAAGAGTCGGACTCGACTGTGCGACTGAACAACAACAAAGTCAGACCACTGGCCCTGCAAAACCATACTGTGTACTCCTCGGTTTCCCAACCTTATTGAGCCAGTGGGAACAGATAGGGGGCACCACCATAATATGGCTGCCAAGGTAGGTCAGGGGTGCAGACCTCCACAAAATGGCTGCTGTGGAAGCTGTGGACAGTCACAAAATGTTGACAGATTCCAAGCGAAGCCTCTTGCTATGATGGAGACAGCTGTTTCCAAATGATTGCTCTTGGCAGAGATGAGGTGATGGGAGACGAAACAAGCCTACCAGAGATCGCAAGGCCCGAAGTTGGGATCCTCTGCAGACCTCTGGTCCAGTTGGCCCAGTATTGCTTATTCCGTCTGGCAGCAGCTCTCCCAAGACTCAACCAGAGGGGTTTCCTCGTAACCTGAGACCCTTTGGTAACTGGAGATGCTGGGGTTTGAACTTCTGCAGCTAGGCAATGCCCATCAAGCGATACAGGAAAGGTTTGAAGGTTTTAATGTTAATCTCCTTTCCAAAACATTCACAGACAGAGACAATGTGCATGGTGAGTGAAAGCCCAAGAGAAGGGATCCAGAGAGGAAGTTAAAAATAACTGAGGTGATGTGTTGATAGTTTGCAGTCCTATGGAAATAGAGGGGAGTGAGGCAGGAATGTCTCACTGCCCTTG
>NW_015160224.1:621378-627064 GCF_001447785.1 Gekko japonicus | reverse complement strand
AGGCAGAAATGCCTCACTGCCCTTGTGGGAGAAGGAGGGAGAAACCTATGTGGGGGGGAGACTGCACGGCAAGGCACGCTCAGATTGCAGGGGAGACCTGCAGGCAGGAAACACTGACATGTGGCAACTGGGCATTTCAATGTAACGTTTTCTCAGGTGGATTCTTCCACAATTAGGGGTAGGTATACAAATTCACCTAGTGAATTTGTTGTCAAGGGGAAGGGTGAAATGTGTGCATGCGAACCAGTTTACAGGGCCATTCTCAGCAGAGCTGTACCATTCTAAGCCCACTGATTCTTAACCACTACCCTACACATGTACTTCGTGTGCTTCTATGTGCTTCACTGTGCTATGTGCTTCTATGGACCTATCAAAATACGGCTGCAACTCTGCAAGTAGATACTAGGGAGTAAACCCTAACGTATGGAGCAGAATTTACTTCTGCACAACTATGTCCATAGTATGTTGTAGGTATGTAGGGCTATCTTTCAGCTATGCTCCTGCAGAGTGCAAGGGGTTGGACTAGATGACCTGCAAGGTCCCTTCCAACTCTAACATTCTATGATTCTATGATTCCAACTAGATTACAGCAATAGATGTTGATAAAAGTTATTATGCTATAGTAATTCCTGATTTTAAAAAAGAACAAAAAAGCCCTCTGGTGAGTGTATGTGTGTGTGGGAGGGTGATATATTTTTAAAAAGGCACACCTTTCTGACCACACAGCATCCAAAGGTACTTTCACTGCAAGCATCCCAAAAAGAGTGTACCCAACTAGGTTTGGGAAAGATCACAGCAAAGCAGGGGAAAACACAGAAGCAGGATAAACAGATGACAATATCATATGGATTCTCCTGAAAAGAGCACTGCTCTAATGAGGCCAGTGTGGACCAAAACATTTGTGTGGAAACAGTCCAGGAATCAGACTGCACAACGTGTCTTGTGGTTTCCGCAGAATGAAAACAGTTGCAAGGCTAACATCTCAATCCTATGCCCGCCTTACCTATGAGCAAGTACATCAGGCCTGACTTCCAAATAAACACACATTTGGGGCTGCCTGTTCCCATGGTGTGGTCTTCGTCAAGTCACAGATCAGTGCTGCTAATCAGGATCGGGAGAACCTGACCTGAGTTTGGTTAGAGGCCTCTACCATGCCAGGGTTTGGTTAACCAGATCTAACACCTAACCCTGGTTAATGAAAGCTAGTCTGCTGTAACATCTACCCATGATTAAATTTCCTTAGCGACAGCTAGCTACACCTATTGATGATCAGAGCAATCCTATATGGAATTACCCCAGTCTAAGTCTGCTGAAATCAATGGTAACAATACTGCATAGGATTGCATGGAATTCCCATTAATTCCCATTAAACTTTATGTCTGTTCTGCATGATAGATTGCACAGCTAAGCATGCTTGCCCCCTCTCTTTTTTTCTGCTTTGGTTTCCCGTCTACAAAATGGCCCATACAGATGACCTACTACTTCACAGGGCTGTTGTGAGGGCTAGCCCAATGAAAACAGATCAAGGTGGGTAGCCATGTCAGTCTGCTGGTAGCAGCAGAAAAGAGCCAGGGTCCAGTGGCACTCTGAAGACTAACAACATTTGTGGCGGGGAGTGCTGCTCAGCTCTTGCTCTTTTCTACTGCTACAGAGAGACTAACACGGCTACCCTTCTTAATCTGTCTTGAAGTATCTGAAGAAGTGAGCCGTGACTCTTGAAAGCTCCTGCCCCGCCAGAAATTTTGTTAGTCTTTAAGGTGCTGCTGGACTCTGGCTCTTTTCTACAGGCCAGAGAAAGGCAGCAAGGCACCTTGAAAATGAAAAATGCCCTATAAAAGGCACAACTTCAAGTATGAAAAGTGTTCAAGAAGAAAATAACGGGGGTGGGGGGGGAGAGACTTCTGCTCTTTTTAGTAGCAAGAAGAAGGAAAAAAATTGTTCTCCTCCCCCTTTTTGGGGTTCCTGCTAGCGGATTATGAGTTAACCTCCTCCATTCCCCATCCCAACTCTGGGAAGTAACCCTCCACTTTCTCCAAAACAAGCCGAGCAGGAAATCTGTCCTTCCCATGTGCTGATGGAAACCTCGCCTATGTAAAATAGGAAAGGAATAAGCAAAGAACACAAGCAGAGAACCAGGAGATCGGGGGTGGAGGTGGGTGGAGGGGGGGGAGATTACCAGGGAGCGTTATGCAACAGGGCCACCCAAATCAGTCAAGCAACGATTGAACAGTTCGTGCTGAGCAGAGCTGGGTGGGGAGGGAAGGAGGGAGGGCCAAAGAGAAGACGATGAGAAATGATGGAGGGAAGTAAATTATATCATTTTTCCGATTACTGCAGCCATGACTCAGTCAGGATGGCAGAAAGGAAGGGGGCGGCGATGCGTTTAGCGACATTCAGGTGGCAGCAATGGATTTTGTGGGGTTTTGCCGATGGGGTAGCAGGGAAATATATTTGGAAGGAGAAATTCACATACCACACGCCCCTTGTAAAATTACAGTTGGGTGGATCTATTCAGTATGGATGTGGGTGGGTGTATTCCCATCCACTGCCGAATTTTCAAAACTTTTCCTGACAAAAAAATATGAAAAACCCCACACCACCACCTCATTCTCAGGGCCAGTTCACACCTGTGAGAGAAACCCGAAACCCTTACTGGGGTTCAAGAGCACCACCTAAAGCATCTGGGATCTTGCACCCTTGGGGTTTACATTAGAACAACCCATTCCTTTCCAGTAGACATTGGGGATTCCTGTCAATCCTAATCCTTTTTAGACAAAGGACAAAACAATTAGGGTCAGACCGCCTCTTTGTCATAGAAGTGAAATAACTACATCGCTGGTGACACTCTAGCATTCAGCCAAAGGTTAAACCATAGAGTTCTGGCCATATGCTACAGCCTCACCAGTTGTGTTACTACATCACTTCTGGTCACGCTGGAAGTGATGTTGGCACATCACCAGTGATCTTATAATGTCCTCAGTGCCCCCCCCCCCGGTGAATCTCCCTCTGGCAGTCTAGACCTGGCAGCAGTAATGGGAATTAAGTTCTGAGCAGAGAGTTCCCTGACTGTGTCTATCAATTAGACATGTGGGTCACAAGGAACAGGGCCTCAGTTTCTTTACCCTCTCTCTCTCTCTCTCCCCCACCCTTCACCATGTCACCCTGTTATTGGTGGGAAGGGGGAAGTGTGTTTCAGGACCAGGATACACAGGCAAGGCTGAATCCAGGTTTTCTGGATCCTCAGCAAGATGCTGTCTAGTTGGCCCATTCAGAGGACAGAGAGGCCAGGCAAGAAAATGATGCCCAATGCTTTTGGTGGCCCTTGCTTCTCTCTCCAAATGAGCAACAGCCACCCCTGCTAGAATGTGCTGCTACCATGCTTGTATCTTTCCCTCTCTGGGAGAAAAGCAGCCAATGGCAATTTTGAGCAGGGAAAAAAGCAACTGTCCAGGAAAGGGATCATCACCCAACTACATGTCTTCCCTGGCTGCTTTTTGTTAACAAAACCCACTTTGGAGGCATCATGTTATACAAACAGTATAACAGTGGGCATTTCTGTGCTTACCTACAAAATATTTATCTGCAAGAGCCAACCAAAATTTAAAAAGCACAAAGAAAACAATTTCTTATCTATCCCCAGTTTGGGGTTTAGTATATTCCTGAACTGGGGCCGCAGTGGCTCAGAGGTTAAGAGACCCTAGTTCCGCGTGACAGTTCGAGACCTGAGTGCCGCATGACAGAGTGAGCTCCTGCCTCTGGCCCCAGCTCCTGCCAACCTAGCAGTTCGAAAGCAAGAAACTGCAAGTAGATAAATAGGTACTGCTTCGGTGGGAAGGTAACAGCGTTCTGTGCACCTCGGCATTTAGTCATGCCGGCCACATGACCACGGAAACGTCTTCGGACAGCGCTGGCTCTTTGGCTTGGAAACGGAGATGAGCACAGCCCCTTAGAGTCAGATTTGACTAGCTTCTGAGCAAGGGAAACCTTTACATTCCTGAATATGAAACTGGTATTAAATTCTGGTTTAGAATGCAAGTTTTGTGGATGGGGAAACCGGATAACTGCCCACCTGCATTCATACATAATGGGTAGCTGGAATTCATTTCCAATTGACAATAAACCAGGTTCATGCACGTTTCTACTTACGTGCTGCTAAGTTTGCGTTCTGAATACAGCTACTGCCTCTCCCAGCTCTCCCCCCAATGCTAGTTCATCCCCTTTCCCAGACCCTTCCCGGCAAGGATGCTGAGAGGGAACAGAACATTCCCACTTTACCATTCAGCTCTCTGTGTTTGCTGGCTGGTTATCTGCAAAAAAAATGGGGCTGTGGGTGGATTTAAAAAATTATGTTTTCTCTTCCAGCAGAAAAAGAAAAAAGGAACAGGTGTTTATTCTTCAGTGCCTAATAACATGCTTTGTGGTTCAGTTTAGAACAATGAAGGCCTGCTACGGGGGGCACATGAGCGAGCACATGAGCAAGCAAGTTTGTAAGAATATCAAGAAAATATTTTGGCGGAAGTGGAGTGGAGCAGCCAGGGCCGGCCCAAGGGTTTTTTTGCGCCCTAGGCGGGGCCACCTTCTGGGGGCCCCCTTACACGCACCCAATTACTGGGTTGCCAACCTCCAGGCAGGGCCTGGAGAGACGGAAGCCCTCCTCCTTGGGACCACCCCCTCCGCCCACCTGGCCGCCGGCCCTGCGCCTCCAGGCAGGGGAGGCCGTACGCTCCAAGCCGCGTGGGCCTCTCCTGAGCAGCCACGGAAGCTAGTGGGGTTTTTTATCCTACTGGAGCAGGTGCCTGCGGAGGTAAGGACCCCTGGAATAGAGTTTGGTGGTGATGGGGCTTAGGGAGTGGTATATGAGTCACTGGCACATCACCAGTGGTCTCATAACATCCCCAGTGAGGGCCCCCCCCCCACTGAGTCCCCCTCAGACTGCTTGCAAACAGCCACTCCCCTCTCACCTGCAGCAAAAAAAGATAGCCTCCAGGTAACCAGGAGGGGAAGTTCTTGAAAGGGGATCAGAGTTTTCTTCCTTCAGACTTTGATGTCCTACAAAAGGGTCACATTAGTCCACTTGGGTGGGTGGCTTTGTATTTTCTGTGACCCACTCGTTTGTGGGCTTGTATGCAAGGCTGACCAGTGTGCGTGTGCACAAGGTCCCTCCCCTCCTTAAACCACAGTCTCCCGGGCTCCGCATGCAGGTGCTTCTGGAACCTGGAGTTGGCAACCCAACCCCTTCTCCATGCACAACGTGGTCCTGATCCAAAGCAGACCCCACATGTGCCTGGGATAGGCTTGCCAGCTCCAGGCTGGGAAACACCTGAAGATTTGCAGGGTTGATGTCTAAGGAGGGTGGGTTTTGAGGAGGGGGTGGGGAGGGACTTCAGTGGGGGAGATAATGCCAGAGTGTCTGTCTTCCAAATCAGCCATTTTCTCCAGGGGAACTGATCTCTGTCACCTGAAGATCAGTTGCAATCCTAGGAGATCTCCAGCCACCACCAGGAGGTTGGCAACTCTGGCCTGGGGAGCATAGTACACCCAGCACTCCTGTGACCCAAACTCCTTGTGCCAGCTACAAGGTCTCTGTAAAGGGAAACTGACCCTGCACCTACCCCACCACCATACAGGCTCTTAGCAACCTGACACATTTCCAAGCGCCCTCCAATTTCCTTTACTGTGGGGAGAG
>NW_015160224.1:597527-616703 GCF_001447785.1 Gekko japonicus | reverse complement strand
AGTCAGATTCGACTAGCTTCTGAGCAAGGGAAACCTTTACATTCCTGAGTAGGAAACTGGGATTTGAAACTGGTATTAAATTCTGGTTTAGAATGCAAGTTTTGTGGATGGGGAAACCGGATAACTGCCCACCTGCATTCATACATAATGGGTAGCTGGAATTCATTTCCAATTGACAATAAACCAGGTTCATGCACGTTTCTACTTACGTGCTGCTAAGTTTGCCTTCTGAATACAGCTACTGCCTCTCCCAGCTCTCCCCCCAATGCTAGTTCATCCCCTGCAGCTTACATGGACGGACCCAGATGGAAAGCTACGACTGACACATTTAAAACCCAAGTGATAATAATTCCATGGTGCCAAGCGGCATTTGATGGACATCCATTCCGCCAGCTCGAGACTGTATGCGTCTTCTGGCAGAGACCTGATTCTTTTATGCGTGCCAGGCCGATTCATCGAGTACTATTTACTTTAATGAGAGGACAGGGAACAGACTGCCCCCTGCACTCAAGTATGCGGTTGCCAACCTCTAGGCAGGGCCTGGAGAGACGGAAGCCCTCCTCCTTTGGACCGCCCCCTCCGCCCACCTGGCCGCCTGTCCTGCACCTCCAGGCAGGGGAGGCCGTACGCTCCAAGCTGCGAACCCCTGGCTTGGCATGCAGGCGCCCGCGTGGGCCTCTCCCGAGCAGCCACGGAAGCTAGTGGGGTTTTTTAACCTACTGGAGCAGGCGCCTGCGGAGGTAAGGACCCCTGAAATAGAGTTTGGCGGTGGTGGGGCTTAGGGAGCGGTATATGAGTCACTGGCACATCACCAGTGGTCTCATAACATCCCCAGTGAGGGCCCCCCCCCCACTGAGTCCCCCTCAGACTGCTTGCAAACAGCCACTCCCCTCTCACCTGCAGCAAAAAAAGATAGCCTCCAGGTAACCAGGAGGGGAAGTTCTTGAAAGGGGATCAGAGTTTTCTTCCTTCAGACTTTGATGTCCTACAAAAGGGTCACATTAGTCCACTTGGGTGGGCGGCTTTGTATTTTCTGTGACCCACTCGTTTGTGGGCTTGTATGCAAGGCTGACCAGTGTGCGTGTGCACAAGGTCCCTCCCCTCCTTAAACCACAGTCTCCCGGGCTCCGCATGCAGGTGCTTCTGGAACCTGGAGTTGGCAACCCTACCCCTTCTCCATGCACAACGTGGTCCTGATCCAAAGCAGACCCCACATGTGCCTGGGATAGGTTTGCCAGCTCCAGGCTGGGAAACACCTGAAGATTTGCAGGGTTGATGTCTAAGGAGGGCAGGTTTTGAGGAGGGGGTGGGGAGGGACTTCAGTGGGGGAGATAATGCCAGAGTGTCTGTCTTCCAAATCAGCCATTTTCTCCAGGGGAACTGATCTCTGTCACCTGAAGATCAGTTGCAATCCTAGGAGATCTCCAGCCACCACCAGGAGGTTGGCAACTCTGGCCTGGGGAGCATAGTACACCCAGCACTCCTGTGACCCAAACTCCTTGTGCCAGCTACAAGGTCTCTGTAAAGGGAAACTGACCCTGCACCTACCCCACCACCATACAGGCTCTTAGCAACCTGACACATTTCCAAGCACCCTCCAATTTCCTTTACTGTGGGGAGAGAGACAGCTCTTGTCCTCGTGGATTTTGGAAATGGACGAGCAGTGTCTGATTAAAGCTGGGAGAGTGGGTTAGGAAATGGACGAGCAGTGTCTGATTAAAGCTGGGAGAGTGGGAAAGCTGGGAGAGTGGGAGTTGCTGCTTGGCAACTGGTGGGAGGTCTGTGGGTGGGGATATGGGGGCCCACCATGCCAGCCACAGTGTTATGTCACTTCAGGTTAAAAAAAAAGGAAAGCGACACAGGTAGCTCTAGGAATTGACAGAAGTTCTGTGGTAAAAGTGTCCAGTTTCTGGCGAGTCCTAGAGCTACCATATGTCACTTTTGTTCTTTTTCTTTTTTTTAACCAGAAGTGACATGACGCCACGGCCAGCTTTGTGGGAGGGTTTATATTTCTCCCACTGCCATTCTGAGTGGTGGTGGGTAATGAGACTGTGGGGCAGGGCTTGGGGGGGGGGAGGCTGGCAGCCCTAGAGAGGGAAGAGGTTGGACTTCAATGTCTTTAGCTGTTCCCTGCCTCTTATCCATCATATTTCTTTTCTTCCGGTAAGAGTCAGTAAATGCTTGCCCACACAGGAACACATCCAGGAAAATACGGGAGAGAAAATGGATAGTTGTTGGAAGAGGCACTCTGTCACTGTGCTTCCTTCCTTGGTTTGCAGGAGAGTATTCCCTATAGACAGCCGAGAATAATCACCCATTTGGTGTGTGGTTAAGTGCGCAGACTCTAATCTGGGAGAACCAGGTTTGCTTCCCCACTCCTCCACTTGGACCTGGCTGGATGGTCTTGGGCAAACCGTAGCTCTGATAAGAGCTGTTCTTGAAAAAGAGCACTTTCTGTCAGAGCTCTTTCAGCCCCACCTGCCTCACAGGGTGTCTGTTGTGGGGAGGAGAAGGGAAAGGAGTTTGTAAGCCGCTCTGAGACACGTTTGGGTAGTGAAGGGCGGGGTATAAATACAATCTCTTCTTCTTCTTCTTATCCACTGCTTGGCAAGACTTCACTGACCTCCAGCAAAGAGGTTTCCTTTAAATACTGGAGGGGAGGGGGGCGGCTGGGCTGGCTTCTGGAACTGCAAGAAATATCAAGCACATCAAATGGATCTTTAGCTTTCAATTCTCGCCTCTGTGAGAACCGCATCTTTCGCGCAGCAACAAAATTGAAGGTGTCCTTTGCAAAATCGTCTGGAAGGGGAGGGGATATTTTTACCTCCATCTTTTTTACTACAAATAGCCAAGGAAGCTTACAAAATCAGAATAAAAACTGATTATGCAAAAATGAAAAAAAAACCAACAACCAAGAATTAATAGCCAGAAGCAGCTATAATCACAGTGAATCCTAAATCAGCAGTGAAAAAGACGAAAGCCAGCAAAGCTAGGGTTTTTCTTACTTCTGGGGTTTCCAAGGCTTTTTGGGCCTTATTTATTTACTTCTGGGGACTCAACATCTTTTGGGCCTTATTTATTTACTTCTGAGGTCTGCAACATCTTTCGAGCCTTATTTATTTACTTCTGGGGTCTCCAACATTTTTGTCAATGGCCCCGGCCCACTTTCTGAAAAGCTCGGTGGGGGGCCAGGGAAGTCCTGGCAGGCACCACACCAGGAGACCCTGATTTTCTTATCCAGAACGCTTCTATGCTGCCTCTTTAGAAGCCTGCTCAAGGCAGCTTACAAACAAAAGCCATGCTATTTTTTAAAAAGCCATTTAAAAAACACAAAACGCATCAGACCTAAAAGCATGAAAACGACCCATAAAAGAGAAGCAGACCATTAAAAAGCTGCTAACACCCCTCCCCTAATTAAAAGCCTGGGCATAAAGATGTGTTTTACCCTGGCGCCTAAAAGAAAGTAAAGGAGGAAGGCATGTCAAAGTTGAAGTGTCACCACAGAAAATGCCCCGTCTCTCATTGTCCATTTCTATCCCATTTTATTTCATCCCATTTTATCCCACCCTTTCTCCAAGGAGCTCAAGGCCACGCTCTCCCCTCCCCCAGTTTTTCCTCCCAGCAACCCTGCGAGGTAGGTCAGGCTGAGAGAGAGCCCAAGGAGGTCACCCACTGAGCTTCATGGCAGAGTGGGGATTTGAAACCGGGTCTCCCTAGTCTGGCACAAAAACAACTCCTCTAAACGCACTCGAGAGGATGTGTTTAAAGGAGTGGGTGGAGAGTAAATAAGCCCTGGGCCACATAATGAAGAGACCTAGTTGGTTTGTTTTTAAGAGTTCAGCACCCAGACCAGTAACAGGGTATAGAAGTTTGCATGAATTCTCTTAAAGTGTATAATTTATTCCACTCTGGCTAGTCACGGAGCACAGCCAAGAGTTCTGTGGGACACCTCAGCTGTGAGAAACACAGTTTCAGCCTCCACACTGGACTCTCGGGGTTGGATCTGACGCAGAGGCCTGCAAGCACCACAAAGACGATGCCAGGGGTTGGTGGACTCGGGCCGTGAGGTGAAGGAAGTGCTCAGATTGTCATTCCCGCTTCCTGTACCAGTGGATCCTCTCCTGCTGGGGGAGACTTTCTGGTACGGCGGAAAGGGCGCATGGGATCCAGCCCACAGATATGACAGGGTGATGCCCACATGTTTCCAGCATCTCTTTGAATCCATGAGAGCTAGAACCTTGGTTTTATTTAATGAATGCTAAGATTCTCAGGAGGCTGGATCCCGCCCACAGTCTTCCTGTGCTCCCAAAGAATCACTGCATATACACGTGTCTGGATGGGAACCATTTGTCCTGGGAACCTCATACATACATGTCTTGTACAGGCAACGGGGAATCACAACCAAACGAGGCAACCCAAGCAATGTCCCCCAAAGTATAAATTAAAAGTCTCCCGTGAGCCCTAAAAACCCACTCAATCTCTGCATGATTCAGTGTTCTGGCTTGCCACTTCACAGTCAATTCTGCCTATATATTGAATACGGTTGGAACATCCGGTGACACTGGATGCAGGCACACAACAGAATTCCCTTCCCTCAGATGGGCCTGTCCAGAGCATCTCTGAATGAGTCACTCATCCTATCTTTACACAGCTAAAGAAGGTCATTCTTACCTATAGGCAAACCTTGTCAAGTATGCCTCAAATTGTACAGCAAGACTTAAACTACGCAAGACTTCAGAGCACTGTACAGCACCTAACACACAATTAGTTCCAAAGAAATGCAGGAGAGCAGCAGTGTTGGGGGTTTTTTTAACAGAAACAGACTGAATGAGTTGCCTCTCACTGGCATACCATCTAAATTATACCTAGCCGTTGGCTTGGCTGCTGCAGCATCAGGGAATGTTCACAAGTGTTAGATACGAGACTCGAGGCAGCAGGTGAACAGCGATAACAGCTTTATTGAACACGAAGTCAGAAGAACCAGAACGAGACAAACTATGGAGCAACAGGTTCCTTTTTAAACAGTCCGGGCTTGGCAAGCCACGCCCACATGTCAGATAAGGTCCAATCAATTACTCTACATAAAGACCAATTACTTTGCTTCCCTCCAGAACTTCCTTTGTTCTGATAGGTTAAGAACCCTGGCGATGGTGGGGTCCCGGGCGGAGGCGGTCGCAATGTCCGACGCATGCACCGGAGGTTTGGCCAGTTCCTCGAGGGCCATCACCTCGTAAGCTGGTGCAGGGTCAATGTCCAATTCTGGCAGGGGGCAGCAGCTGAGGGCGTCGGCATGCCCCATGTTTTTTCCAGGCCGGTGCTCGAGGACGTAGTCGTACGCTGATAAAAATACTGTCCAGCAACATCCGCACAGACAAGACGTGGGGTGTCTGGCGGCCCGGTGCAAAGATTCCAAGGAGGGGTTTGTGGTCCGTGGCCATAACGAACAGTCTGCCATGCAAAAAGTCATGGAACTTTTTAATGCCGGCCACTAGTGCCAACCCCTCCTTGTCGATTTGGGCATAGTTTCTCTTGGCCGGGCTGAGTGTCCGAGAGTAATAGGCAATCTGTGCCTTCCTGCCGTTAACCAGCACATGGCTCAACACTGCCCCCACCCCATACGGAGATGCGTCCGCCGCCAAAACCAGTTGCTTGGCCTCGTCGTAGTGGGTAAGGACCGCCTCGGATGACAACAATGATTTAATGGTGGTAAAAGCCCGGTCGTGCTGAGGGCCCCATTCCCACTTCGCTCCCTTGTTGAGGAGGCGATGCAAAGGTTCAGCTATCGGCACCTTATGTGGCAGGAAGGCATGATAAAAATTCAAAATCCTTAAGAAGAATTGCAGTTCCTTCTTAGAGGAACGTCTGGGGGCGTTTTGGATGGCCCGTACCTTCCCTTCAGTAGGGTGGACACCATTAGTGTCGATTTGGAACCCCGAGAATTCAATGCTGGGTACTCCCAAATGACACTTGGCCCTCTTTATCTTTAATCCAGCCTCTTGGAATCTACGTAAAACGGACCTGAGGCGTTCTGCCAGTTCGTCCTCAGACCGGCCGGTAATCAACATGTCGTCGAAATAGGGAACCATCCCTGGCAGGTCCCTTAACAACCTCTCCATTAGGCCTTGGAATATGCCTGGGGCCACGTTTACGCCAAACTGCAAACGATTTACCTTGAACGCACCCCTGTGCATGACAATGGTTTGCACCATGGCGGCCTGGGGGTCTACTGGCAGCTGTTGACATGCCTGGGCCAGATCTAATTTGGCAAAGACTTTACCCTCCCCTAATGACACCAGCACGTGACTAATTACGGGGGCTGGGTAAGAGTGCTGCTGCAGAGCCTTGTTGATTGTGCATTTGTAATCAGCACATATTCAGATAGACCCATCAGGCTTTATCGGTGTCACGATGGGGGTCTCCCATTTTGAGTGTGACACTGGTTCAAGCACACCTTGAAACACAAGCTTGTCCAGCTCAGACTCTATACGCAGTTTCAGAGAAATCGGTACCTTGCGATATTTAAGCCATATAGGCGCTACAGAGGATCTAGGTCAAACGTTACAGGTGGCCCCCTATACATTCCCAGAGTACCATCAAAAACATCTGCAAATTCCACATACAGCGAATTCAATTTATTTCCACTGACTTGGTTAATACCACTTATTGCAATTCCAAGGGCCTCAAACCAGTCTAAGCCCAACAGACTGGCTCGGTGCCCCTCGGCAACAAGGAGACTCAGAGACTCCTTGAACCCTTTAAATTGTACCTCAAATGTGGCTTCGCCGGCCACAGGGATATGCCTTCCCTGAAAATCGGAAAGGTAGATGGTGCTCGGCTGCAAACGTCAATGGCTCCATTGTGGAAACAAACGTTGCAAAGTTTCCGACAAAATGACGGTCACTGAGATTCCCGAGTCGACCTCCATCTCGCACGGTACGCCATTCAGCAAGACGGTGACGTGGATCTTCTTCCTTGCTCGCAATCCGGTCCTCAGGATGGTCGAAGGGCAGGAACAGCAGCTGGTCAGATGGCAATCTGTAGACCTTGCGTTGTCCTTGCCTTGAACCCAGGGGCTTGCACAAGGAGACGACGGTGGTGTCTTCTTCCTCTTGGCCCTGCAGACTCTGGCCAAACTGCCTCAATTGTCACAGGACCGGCAAACGATGTCCTTTGCCCAGCATCGATCCCGCTCATGATCACCGCCGCATCCGGCACAGGTTCGCCGCGGCGCAGTTTTCACTTGGGTCTGCTTGGGCCTCAGAGTACGAGACTGGTTGATGTCATCATGCTCACCATCGGACTTGCTTGTTGATTCGTGATGTATGGCTTTGTTGGCCCCCTGTTGGATTGGGACCAGGTTTTGACGCACTTCTTGGGTTGCTTTCTCAGCGGCCTCAGCGGCGACAGTCTCAAAGTAGGCCACAGCATAGGTGAGAGCCGTTCGTGCGAACAATCGTTGCTGTAGCTTCTCGTCCCTCATGCTGCAGATGAGTCGGTTGAGGAGCGCTTCCTTGAGGTTGGTGAAGTTGCGTAAGGCCGAAATGTACTCAGCAACCGTCTCGTTAGCAGCCTGGGATCGCTTGTACAATGTGTGTCGGCTAGCGATCTGTGAAGGTTGCGGTGCAAAATGCCCCTGTAGTTTCAGTTTGAGTTCAGCCAGGGACACGGTTTTGATTTCAGCCGGGGCGACCAGGGACTGGGCGACGTCGAAGACAGCCCTTCCGCAGGACCTGAGGACCGTCGCCTTCTGCTGGTCCTCACCCTCGATCTGGTTAGCTTGGAGGTGGAACCTGGTCAGGTAGGAATCCCAGTCCTCGAGGTCGGGTTCAAATGCCTCGAACCGTGGGTTGACGGTCATCACTGCTCTCTGTGCCAGCACTGGCACAAGTGCTGCAGCTGCTTGATCAGCCAGGTCTCGTTCTTCCGCCCTGGGTCCCTCAGGGGCTTTTAGGTCGTCTGCTGTCCTGGCGTCAGTTCAGCAAGGCTGCCTACCCGCTCTATAATCTCATCCTCGTCGCCAATTGTTAGATACGAGACTCGAGGCAGCAGGTGAACAGTGATAACAGCTTTACTGAACACGAAGTCAGAAGAACCAGAACGAGACAAACTATGGAGCAACAGGCTCCTTTTTAAACAGTCCGGGCTTGGCAAGCCACGCCCACAAGTCAGATAAGGTCCAATCAATTACTGTACATAAAGACCAATTACTTTGCTTCCCTCCAGAACTTCCTTTGTTCTGATAGGGCTGTTTACAATACCTTTCTAGACTCAAGCTCATGCATTCATTATATTACATTACATACACAACAAGCATTCCAGCTGTTCGGGGGGGGGAGGGTCTGCCACAGAATGTTTGCCATCAGTGCAACCGCTGGGAGTGAAAGCAACGCTCAGTCGGGCTGTGTGGAAACCCTCTCATGGAGCCCAGGGTTGAAATGGAAGCAGAGAGGGTGGAGAGAAAAAGAGCCTCAGGAGGCAGGGGAGACCTGATCCCCAAGAGGAGTAAGCGGCCGGATGGGAGGAGGCTAAGGTACAGGATCAGTCAGTGAGGTACAGGATCAGAGTGGCAGAGGCCAGGAGTCAAGGACAGAAGGTGGCGCCAAGCAAGTGGCTGATTGGAATTAGCCCCATCCTTGGCCTCGGGAGCAAATGGGATATAGCACCCCGGGGCAGGAGGCCAGGCCACCTGTCTGATTGTCCGAAGACAAGCGTTTGCCAGCAATGTTTGCTGCACTTGCACAAGAACGGCAATGAAGTCTGGATTACCAAAGAGCTGCATTTCACCCAGTTTATGACTGTGATCGAGCCTGGCCACTCCCTCCCTCCCTCCCTCCCTTCTCTCTGTGCCTTCTCACTCATGCCTCCCCCGCCGCCCTGCCTCAGCATGCTCTGGTGACGCAGGGGAAGTGAGGTTCTGCACATTCACTGACTCCAAGTCCACCCCTCTCCCCGCCCCAAAAGCCACATACATAGACACACACACACCCCGCAAGCACAGTCTGCCAAGGGAAGCAGTTTTGGGTTGCTATTCAATGTTATGCCGGAGGAATGCTCAGCTCTTGGGTGCACCAGATTGCAAATGCCTCTGGAAGGGCTGCCTGCCTCTCCCAACAGCAGCAGCGGTGGCTGGCCTCCTTCCAGAAAGACACAGGGGTCCCACAGAACCAGCCGACCATGCCTGATTGTAAGATACCCTTGTCAAAATGCAAAGATTAAAATGATAACAATAGTGCTAGAGACAAAATGGCAAAGAACTGGAAGGTTACACCAAGGACCTAAAAGGCAATGGATTGATGGGCCTTGCTCGAGTGAAGAATCAACCTGGAACCCATAAAGTCCTATGAGTAACAAGGGAGTCCCTGAGCATATGCAGAGAGCATTTCAATCACTACTGCGTGACAAGAGGAGCACCTGCATATGGAAACTAGGGACAGGAGGGTTGGTTAAAGATAGCAGTAGGGTTGCCAACCTCCAGGTGGAGTCTGGAGATCTCCTGGAATCACAACAGATCTCCCGACAAGAGAGACCAGTTCCCCTGGAGAAAATGGCTGTTTTGGCAGACCAACTGTACATCATTATGTCTAGCTGAGGTCCCCCTGCCCTCCCCAGGATCCACCACCAAATGTCCAGGAATTTCCCAACTCAGAGTTGGGAACCCTAAATAGCAAAGACCATCTGAATTTGTCCATAGATTCTTGACTTCTAAACAACCTGGGTTTGAAGTGGAATCAATGCATTTTATTGATTGAAATTTTTGTAAGATCCCTTGGGTTTAGTTAGAGGGAAATATTTCTGAGAAAACTTGATAAAGGAAGATGTTGGGGTTTTTTTCATCCAGGATCAGCTGGGGTGCCGTTCCCATTCTCCTGGTTTTGGGAAGGGGCTTGTGGCTGAGTGGAAGAGCCTCTGCTTGGCATGCAGAAGGTCCCAGGTTCAATCCCAGGCATCTCCAGTTAAAAGGACCAGGCACGGCAATAAGTGATGTGAAGGATCTCTCCCTGAGACCCGGAGAGCCATTGTCAGAGCAGACAACAGTGACCTCGATGGACCAGCGGTCTGATTCAGTATAAGGCACCTTCATGTATTCACGTGGTTTTGGTCCCCCCCCCGCCCCGGAGCCTTGTTCGTGGGATCCAGATGGCAACCCCATCTGTGCAGTTGAGCTGAGCTGGCTGGCAGGGATGCGCCCCAGAGTGGCAGCAACTCACTTCCCCCAGCCAGACTGACCAATGGGGACATGTTCACAGTGCACACCTGTGTTTCTGCCAGGGCCCCACTGGCTCATGGATGGTCCACAAGTCCCTTCCAGATTCATGGAGGATAGACAGTTTCATGGAGGAGAGGTCTATCACTGGCTACTAGCCATTGTGACTAAAGGGAACCTCCACATTCAGAGGCACTAAACCTCTGAATCCGAGCCAGGAAGGCCTCGGCCTCCGTTGTTGTTGGCCCTCCAGAAGAACTGGATGGCCACTGTGTGAGACAGGATGCTGGACTAGATGGACCCCGGGTCTGATCCAGCAGGGCTCTTCTGATGTTCTGATCAGGGAAAGGCCTTGGTCTCTCTGCCCTGTTGTTGACCCTCCTGAGGAACTGGTTGGCCCCTGTGTGAGACAGGATGCTAGACTAGATGGACCATTGGTCTGATCCAGCAGGGCTCTTCTTCTGTTCTGATAAGGGAAAGGCCTCAGCCTCTCTGCCCTGTTGTTGGCCCTCCAGAAGAACTGGCTGGCCACTGTGGAAGACAGGATGCTGGACTAGATGGACCTTCACAGGTCTGACCCAGCAGGGCTCATCTGAAGTTCCCTGCATGTCTTAGGCCCTGAGGATCTGGAGGCCAAGACCCTCACTCCTGCTGGGGGGACAGGAGATGGTATCAGCTTCCACACTGAGCCTCTCCTCTCTTGGGGCTCCTCCAAGTGGGCAGAACTTCTCTGTGGCAGGCCAGGACCACCTGCCCTCTCCCCCCTTTTCCAGGTTAAGCCAATTTAAATGGTGTTTGAGCTCACGATTTTGATTTGTAGGGTGGGATTAACAGATTCGTAAAAATCACTTCTGTACTATTTAGTGATAAATAGGACCTAGAGTTAGGAGTTAAGCTCTGCTTGACTTCCAACCCTGATGAATTTCACAGAAATTCCCACACAGCTGAGCCAAGCGTGGCCCTGTACCTCTTCAACGACCTGCCAGGAGCGGGGCAAACCCTTGGTTCTGGCAACCCCAGGCAAGCCGAAGTGCCAGGCACTCTGAGTCCTTGGCAGGTCCCTGCACAAGCCCACTGGGACACCCTCCGCTTGAAGCACTGCCGCTGACAGAGGCCTGGACTTGGGATGCCTCCTAAATTCTCACAATCGGCATGTCACCAGGAGCCATCTCGGTTATTTCCCCACAAAATTAAACTTACTTACTTATTTATTAGATTTATATCCTGCCCTCCCCAAACGGGCTCAGGGCGGCTAACAAAAGAGGCATATGCCATGATTGAACAGCTAAAAACAGAATAAAATTTGACGTTTGTTTTTAAAAGGTCCAAATTAAAAAGGAAGAACAGATTTCTGGTCACGGGTTTTGATTCTTTTTACGTTGCACACAGGCCCACAGCGTTTCTCATGGGCTTCTGAGAACCAAAATATTTGACCTCAAAAAGCAAGGAGCCCAGTCCTGCAGAGTTCCCGCTCTCTCTCCCTCCCCCTCACCCTTAGCGGTAGGTCTCCTCTGCTGACCCACCCCTTCAAAAACCATCTTGGCTTGCTGGGACCAAGGCAGGAACTGTACCTACAAAGTCATTTATCAAGCAAAAATGCTGACCTGGTTTCCCGTGATACGTCTTGGCCTAAGCCCGCGAATCCCAGCCAGCAATGAAGACTACAAATATAGCCACGAAGTACCATCTGCCATGGTCCTCTACTTGTGGGGGCAAAAACTGAGCAATGCCTTTTTTGTGGGTGGGCGGACACTCATCCTTCCTCCCTCAACATCTGGGTGAGTCTATCAAGGCACCACAGACAATGAGCTGCAAATCCTGGGCTGCAGTCACACACGCTATATAATCCACTTTCAATCCACTTTCAATGCACATTCCAACTGGATTTTTCCTGTGTGACCTTGTGTCAAATTCTGTTCCTCTGCTCCCTTGCTGGGTTTTTGCGTGCCCCTTAGAAACAAGCCAAGGAGAGGGGTTTGATACCGAATCCAACCGAATCCAACAAGAACTCTGCGTTTTCTAATCTTCGGGGCTCAGGCTACACCACTATCTGTCACATTCAGGGGTCATTTCGTAGAAAAAGAGGTGCAGGAGCTCATTAGCGTAACTTATTAGCATAACTTATTTGCATATGCCACACCCCCTGCCATCACCGGAAGTGTGTCAGAAAGCAACACCCACCACTCAGGCTCCACTGGATTGTTTTGGATTGCCAGCTATTGGGGGGGGGGATGTGCAGATTTGTCCTCGCAGAGGAGGGAGAGCTTGTACCTGAATAAAACCTGGTCATAAGGGTGCCACTGGACTGTCTTGGACCAGGGGGCTGGGGGGGGGGCTGTGCAACTTACCTGGCTGCTTCTTGCTCTGACTGAGGGCTGCTGGGAGCAGGGGGTGAGGCTTGTTGCATGTGCCCGCCCCCTGGGCTCTTTACTGCTGGAGCTCCGCTCCTGTGCGCTCCTACAGGAAATGACCCCTGGTCACATTTGACTGAATGAGACTCCCGCAGAAGTGCGAACAGAGATGACGGTCACAGACTACGCTTACAGCATGCCGTTTCTCATTCTGACTTCTTTTTTAAAGAAAAGTTCTACATTAATACTCAGTGGGGAAGAGGGAAGACTTGGGCCAGCCTGAAAGAAAGATCCACAATGCACCCCAGCTCACTGGCAGAACATGCACTTTGCATTCCTCTAGACCCAGGTTCGAATCCCAGCAGCTCCAGTTAATGTGGTAGCAGAGCTGAGTAATCCCTTTGGCTTACAGAACCAATGCTAGCTAAAGAAAAAAAAATGCAAGGCTAGATGGACAGATCTGGAACTTATTTAAAAATGTCCACCCTGCCTTTCCAAAAGCTTGAAGGGGCTAATAGGCAAATTGGAGGGGGGGGGAGAAAATATATATTTACATTAATGCAGTATCCGTGAATTGCCTACTGCTACAAAATAGCTATTAAAATACCACAGAGTCCACCCTCCCAAGCATCCATGGGGAACTGATCTCTGTAGTCTGGAGGTGAGCTGTAATTTCGGGGGATCCCTGGGTCCCACCTGGAGGGTGGCATCCCTATACCACCCTGATGGGTAGCAGAACAAATTAACAACAGGTATCTCCTTCCTTGCATATATGATCTCTGTGCCCTCCAACTTTCTCCCCTGCCGATCAGGGGTTTTCAAAAGCAGGCCAAGGTCTTACCAATAGAGCATGACATATAGCCCAGCTCTACCCCTACAGGAAAAGTCCATAAGTGACGCATGCAACTAGTAACCACAGTGCTTTCCATTCATACGGCACTTTCAGACTTCTGAAGCCTGTGCAGGAGACCTCACCACAATGCTGTATCATCATTTCCGTACTGAAGACTGAGGCTGAGAAACAGTGGGGGGTCCAAGTGTCACCCAAACAGCATTCAGACATCATGATAAAGTATGGTTTGTGCAATAAATTCAGGTCAGGAGATACATAACAAAACAGGGGCCCTGGTCACAAGGAGAATTTGCCGCGCAAAAGGCACAAATGCTGGGAGGATTTTCAGGGCGCAATCACACCATAACATCTGGCAAGCGTAGCGCACCCATGGCCAACCCGTGGCATGCTGCCGAAGATGCGCAGTTAAAAAGTACCTGCAAAGATCTACTAGCAAATGGTTTGCCACGGGTTGCAGACGGACTCGTTCGGTGTGATCACGGCAGCGCACGCCTATTCCCTCTGGCCGCACTCTTTGCGGCACGTGCCGAAGGACAAAACCCCAGTGCGTCGCTGTCGCATCTGATCGCATAATGGCGGATCAGAATGCGATGGCGCAAATAGCCATGCCTCCCCCCGCGTTTTCCGGCACGTGTGGCCAGGGCCTCTGATTACCAAACCAGATACAAATGCTAGTTTGAAACCCTGGCTTGGGGCCAACCAACAAGCCCCAGTTGGTTTGACTGCCTGCATTTGGACAGTACAGCTAACTAGGGTAGCGCTGGGGATGTCTGAATGATTCATGGCATGGGTAAAATTTGAACCAGGACCTTCCTGAGTCCCAGTTCGGCCTTCTTGCTGTTACGCTACACCAACTAACACCCAAGAAGCTAGAAATGAGGCTAATGAAGAAGGTAAAATCCGGACTTGGTCCCAAAGCCTGGATTTTGCTATTCTCGGCATAAGGAAGCGCTGGCACTCTGCCACCTGAGAGAGACTTGAGATGTTAGCAATCGCTTCCTTCTTTGGATCAAGCGCCAGTCATCCCCTTTTGCTGCTGCTTCACACATGGACTTACCTCAGGCACAAGGGAATTGCCAGTAGATTGTGAGCGATGAATCTATTAAACAGTTTGAGACCTCTGGAAGGCCCAGTGCAGCCACCTTCTAAGGTGATCAATACAATGACTCTGGCCAGAGCACAAGGTGCGTACTCTTCCAAGGGCAAGTGGTCACTCCATCTAACAGCAGAACAGCTAGTCCCTGATACGGACACAAAAGCAGGAAAACAGGGCCACCCACAGACAAATTCGGTCTTTCTACATACCTATGGGATGCCCCAAGTTTGCAGGAAAATATGACTTGTAAAATAACAAAAAGGTGGGGGGAGACCCAAACCTAGCCTGATGAGGACCAAGTCCAAACTTTTGCGAGCAGCCAAGAGTCAGGCTGCGGTCACACATGCCAGAAAAAACGGGGATGTGGTGGGGGGGGGAGCGAGGCTATTTCCTCCGGAGGAATATGACCCGCAGTTGCATGATCACACCTCCCTTGGAAGCTGTGGGTGCAGACCGTCAGTGCGTGATCAGACGCGACTGCAGGTGAGTCGGGGGGGGTTGGTGCTGTTCTTTCCCCATGCGCTTAACCGAGGGAGCGATGAATCGCACCTCCGCACCGAGGGCTCCCTATGGAGTTTGCGATGATGCGCATACTGTGAAGGGGGGGGGGATAATGGCACAGAGTTGGGGTGGCCTGATCAGACCATCCCAATGCCATGAGAGCGCACTGGAGCGATCAGACACCGGAGAGTCCATCTGTGCCCCGTCGCAACCCATTTACTACCGGGTTTTCCCCGGTTTCTTTTAACTCCGTTTCTGCGGTGGAGCAGAGTGGGTTGCCGACGGCTGCGGGGCGCTTCCCAGATGTTGTTGTCTGATGGCACCCTTTAAATCCACCCGGCATTCGCGCCTGTGTTGGGTCTAATTGTGCGTAGGATTCCAGCCTCAGTTAAAAGGGAAAAGGGGAGGGAGAACTTAGCCTGCTGAGTCTCACCAAGTTGTTGACAAGAACTTGAGGAGAAATTGGGGGGGGGGGGATTCCCAAGGGGTTTCCCGCCCCCAGGGATCAAAAGGACCCCAGCCTCTTCTTACTCTTTTTGACCTCTTAGAGAAAGCCTGCTTGGCTGCACCAGTGGAAAGTGTGCCCCCCCCCTGTTTTAACTGGCCTGCAATTCTCAAAAAGCTGATCACCCTGACCTAAATCATGGCCACATTATCAGAGAGGCATCTGCTTGGCAAATTTGTCTCTGCCCGCAACAACTAAGTCGGCCCCTCGACCCATCTTCTGGGAACACAGATTTAATTAGGTGCCATGCCTGGAGAGCACTGTTCCTATATCAGGGCCAAACTAGGTGAGATACGAAGGCCAAGGGATCAGGACTCTTTAAACTAAGCATAGCTAATCTGATCAGAGCAGAGGCAGGGGTGCCCAACCTTTTCCCTGATTAAAATCTCTCTCTCTCTCTCTCTCTCTCTCTCTCTCACACACACACACACACACACACACACACACACACACACACACTCTCACACACACACACAGAGAAAGCTATATTTCTACCTTTGGCATGGATCTTGTATCTTTCCCCTCATGGGTGGGAAAGCAGCTAAACAATATTCAGAAAAAACGGCCTGATGGAAAACGGTTAAACACACACGTGCGCGCCCTTGCAGTTGCTCCCATCAGATTTCCCGAAGCTGCATTTCAACCAAAAGAAGACGATTCATGCATTTCTTGGCATCTTGCCTCGTTCGGCCCACCTCTTTCTGCTTTTCTCTCTCGCTCTGTCTTTTATCACATTTGCAGGCGCCAAATCTCCAGATAATCCCCCCCTCCCCGTTTGTTTCTTGGCCTAACCCAGATTTCACTCCTTTGTAAACTACAAGTTTCTGAATGGCGCTAAGAAAAGCTGCCTCACCTCTCCCAGCAGTGTTACTTTGCGAAACTGCATTTCCCGAGGGCAGCGCAGGTGGGCAGTTAAGCTAAGCAGGTATTCACAGTTCCGTCCAGCTTATTTGCACACGGGCATGCATCACTCGTGACCTTACAAGAATCCAGAATGAAGCAGGGTACTACTCACCATTGCTGAACCTCCTTCTCTGTGACTGAAAAAGAAACGAGAGAGAGAAAAAGAGATGATAAGGGCTAGTTCAGCCACTCACGCACCTCACTTGACTTCTCAGGGCATGGCCCTTTAACACTCAAAATTGGCTCACACATGCAAAGACTCCCCTGCGCTCATTTCCTGGCAGTCAAACGTACAAAGTGGCTTCACCAGAAGGCAGTGTTATTTGAGGGGATCTGACAGTTCTGCTTGTGGATTCATAGCTGCGAGGGCCCGTTCACACATGCAAGTCACCACTCGACGCTGTGCAGCCCTCCCTTTATGAAAACCCGCATGTGAGAACCAGCACCCTAAGATGCATTCACAGGGGCTCTCCTTGGGGCACCCCATGGCCACAGATACTCCCTTTGCATTTACGTCATATGCTATGGAGCGAAACCCTTAACTCCCCATGTACTCCCCATGTTCTCAGCTAAATCTAGCCTCGGCCACCATTTCAGCTCCAAGTAAAGCTATTTCTGGCACACACAAAAGATTGTGAGAGCCCAAGGATGTCTTTGGATATCTGGTAGATCTCCATACCAGATAAGAGCCTGGCACACACCAGATTTTGAAAGAGGTTTGCTGCATACACAGATTGCTCAAAAACGTGAGAAATTTATGTACACACTGGATTCCACTGACTCAGAACCTGGGTCCTTCTAGCTCAGCACTTTTCACTCAGAGCAACAGCAGTTCGTCAAAGCCTCATACACGGAGAGGTCTATGTCAACATCAGCTCCACAGAATCCTCTAAAGGGAGATGCAGAGGAGTGGACCGGGGACCTTCTGCATGCAAAGCAGGTGCTCTAACCATTGAGCCACAGGCCTTCCCATAATTTCTTAATGGGTTCCTAGAACTAGGAGTTATGGGATTCTGGCTACTGAATCTAGATTGACTTTTGTTCTGATGGTCCAGGTTAAGACATCTAATGTTCAAGTCCTAGGCACATAAGTGCCATCAAGTTGCAACTGTCTTATGGCAGGCCCAGCAAGGGGTTTTCAAGGCAAGAGAGAAGCAGAGGGGGTTGGCCACTGCTTTCCTCTGCAGAGCCTTCCTTGGTGGTCTCCTTTTTAAGTACAGATCCTGCTTAGCTTCTAAATCATAGCAGCCCCAGCAAGGGCTTTCAAGGCAAGAGAGAAGCGGAGGTGATTGACCATTGTCTTCTTCTGTAGAGCCTTCCTTGGTGGTCCCCTTTCTAAGTACAGATCCTGCTTAGCTTCTGAGTTCTGATGAGATCGGGCTACACCACACTGCCTTCATTCCCCTAGGCACACTTACATGGGAGTAAATCTCATTTGATATCATTGGACTTACTTCCGAGTATGGAACCAACAAATTGAGCTACCAGAAAATAAAATAAAATGCAAATATTTATTACACAGTGCATAGAATCTTAGGATTAAAAATGACATACATAGGATACCATTAAAAACTCAGATCGTAATATACAGCAACAAGGAGAATTTGCATGTCCAATAACAAAGAATCACGAAGAAGAAGAAGAAGAAGAAGAAGAAGAAGAAGAAGAGGAGGAGGAGGAGGAGAAAGAGATTGGATTTATACCCCACCCTTCACCCAGAGCAGCTTACAAACTCCTTTCCCTTCCCCTCCCCACAACAGACACCCTGTGAGGAAGGTTGGGCTGAGAGAGCTCTGACAGAAACGGCTCTTTTTCGAGAACAGCTGTGCCAGAAATATGGCTTGCCCAAGGTCACCCAGCAGCTGCGAGTGGAGGAGTGGGGAATCAAACCTGGTTCTCCCAGATTAGAGTCCGCGCACTTAACCTACTACACCAAAGTGGCCACTACATTAAATGGTTACATATGTATATTAACCAAAGAACCCAATGCGTTTCAGCCCAAAGGGCCTTCTTCAGTGGTCAAAACTGTACTAACACACACATAAAATCATAACAATACCAGTATAAAATGACTTCCGGTTTGTGGATTGGCGATGGCGGTCGCTTTCCCCGGACCTCGGGGGAGCGATTAGCACACTAGCGGCATGGAGGGGTGCTACCTCAAGTGGCATCCCCACGGAGCCTTTGTGATAGGCTCCAGGCCAGAGGGCTTTTGAGGGTTAGCCTCTTCGACGGCTCAATGCTGGAGAATCGAGGCCTCCCTCCGCCCTGACAGTCCTGCTGTTGTGTGGCCTCCAGGCACAAGCTAATTTGACCAGGACAAGCACGGGAGATCGAGCGGAATAACGAATTATGTGAGTGAGGTCAAAGATATGACCAACAATGAATGTGAGTTCAAAGTAAACGGAGTATTTTAAAAAATGAATCCCCCCCCCCGTGGGAAAAGCGGAGCGCAAAGAGGGATATTTTTTATTTTGCAAATACTACAAAACTACAAAGAAATATTAGGGAAGGGACTACAACTAAGGATAAAGGAAAGCAAACCACACTAAACTAAAACCCCAAGAGGAGGAGATCTTTTCACTGTTAGTAAAAAATGTTAGTACTATAAGTGTTAATATCACAATATACTTGTAGAGTTCTTGCTTATAACAATTCACTATTTATATGTTATTTTATTAGTTGTTATGAGAGAAATCTCTGATCATCTTTTTGTTCTTCGCTTCAAAAGGCCATTTTCCAAGTCCTTCTGCCTTTACTTCG
>NW_015160224.1:569506-596318 GCF_001447785.1 Gekko japonicus | reverse complement strand
CGACTGAGAAAATTACAGAGATGGACACCGCAAACAAGAAAATGAAGAAAAGAATGGGAGATGTGGAAACAAAACAAAACCTCCAAGAAAACCGTCTGTTACAGCTGCAAATGGAAAAGGCCAACATGATTCTCAGATTCCAGGGAGTTCCTGAAACTGAAAAAGAATATTTGAAGAAGACTCTGGGCGAGATTATTGGTCCAGTAACAGGCTTACCAGCGGATGAAATAGTAAAAGATATGGAGACTGCCTATCGGGCTTACTCCAATTATATTTTTTAAAAATAGCCTGCCTGGAGAGATTGTGGTCAGATTTGCAAGAAGACAGACTAGAGATGCTATATTAAAGGCAACCTCAGCAACTCCACTGAAATTAGGGAATACAACCATTAAGACTTTAAAAGACATTCCATTTGAAATTCGTCAAAAGAGGAAAAGCTATAAGGACTTAATTTCTTTTCTTCAAACTAACGGAATTCAGTACCGGTGGGCAATCCCCGAAGGTATCATCTTTAAAATCAACGACAAAAGAGAGAAGATTGACTCCATTTTTAAAGCCAAGGAATTCTTGAGATGCCAGCTGGGATCGGGGGAAGAACCCAAAGACGAAGAAACCAAATCAAGTGACTCTGCCACCTCTGGAACGGATGAGGACTCTGCGGTTGAAAGTTGTATACGATTTCAGAGATAGAAAACCGAAGTAAGGGCAGAAGGACTTTGAAAATTGCCTTTTGAAGTAAGGAAGATGCTCAGAAAGTTCTCTCATAATAACTAACATATTAACATAGAAGCTATGAAAAACAAGAACTTTACAAGTATATTGCTTTACTAACACTTTAATTTATATTAAACTAATATTATTTAGTTTAACACGGATATGATCTCCTTCTCTTGGGTTTTTAGTTAGTGTGGGTATCTTTTCTTTATCCATAGTTGTAGTCCCCCCCCCCCATATATATTTCTTTGTAGTTATATAGTCTTATGAAAAAATAATAAAAATATCCCTTCGGGGGTTTCAAAATAAAAAATACCAGTATAAAATATCTTTTTCAGGCCCAGCAGGTTGTGCATGAGTCACTAAAAAAGTGACGCTCTGAGCAATGGTTTTAAATCAATTCTGTATATACTGAAGAGCCCTCACGCGTCAAAGATAGCCACGAGGAACCACCATTCCATCCTGGGCTGTAATTCAATTCCCAGTGTCTGTTCATGTGTAAACCAGAGACCAGGTTTTCAGTCTTAGATTATGGACTCATTCAGTGCAGTTAGAAGAATGATTCACTCCAGGGACAGTGAGCGGGGGTGGGGGGAATGTATCTCCAAAAAGGATGTTAGAAGAAGTATTCCCTCCAGGGTGTGCCAGCAAGGGGAAAGCCTCTCCTAAAATGGTGTTAGACAAACGATTGCTTCTTGAATGCGAGAGAAAAGGGAATGAATGCCTCTCTCAAAAGGGGCATTAAAAGTGGCATTTTTTCCTTGGGTAAGAGAAGGGGGAGCACCACTCCTAAGATGGTACTACAAGAGGTATCTGGTCTTGTGTGAAGAACAGCAAGGAATGCCTCTCCCAAGACAGTGTTTACCACCAACAGTTTTGTTGAGTTTTTATATTTAAAAAAATTAGCAATTAAAGGGGGGGGGGGGAATCTGCTGCCCAGGTGGCAGGGGAGGGACCTCTGTAACCTATCTAAAAAGGTCTAACTTGAATAACAAGCTGAACATTGTCATCTTAGCTGCTGTCGGTTTGTTCTTCACACACATCCAGGAATGAACCGTGATGTCCCATCCTTGTCCGGGCTGGTGGTCTGAGGGCAGGGGGGCAAGCGAATAGGGGTGTGCAATTGTACAGCAAATCATTTTGTGCCTGAGCCAGGGCCGGCGCCAGCACAGACGGAGGTGAGGCAGCTGCCACTGACCCCCACCCATGTGCCTCCCCTGCCACCTGTCTATACCTATGCGCCTACTCCCCCCCCCCCCCGCTACGAATGGGCGTGTGGCTGGCACACAGTGGTGGCACTCCTGGTGGCCAGAGCAGCGGCACTTCCCGCTGCATACTCTGCTACCTAGGAAAGGATGTCCAGGTGGGGCCGGCAACCGAGCACAGGCGATGGGATGGCTTGCAAGTGGGACCAAGACACACAGGCAGTCAAGGGCATGCAGGTGTGGAGGTGGAAAGAAAGGCGTGAAGGGTGCCCTGGTGGTGCACAGGTGGAGGCCCTGGGCACCCCCCAAAACCTGGAACTGGCCCTGGCCTGAACAAAAAGCTGCTTGGACTGAGGAGCCAGAAGGTGAGGGGGCCAGCTGTCAGCCTCCTCTTATGGACCCAGATCAAGATGGGTAGCCATGTTTGCCTGTCTGTAGCAGTAGAGAAGAGCAAGAGTCCAGGAGCAGATACCAGTTCAGATACTATCTGAAGAAGTGAGCCGTGACTCATGAAAGCTCCTCCCCTGCCACCAATTTCCGTTAGTCATTAAGGTGCTCCTGGACTCTTGCTCTTTTCTGTAGCCTCCTCTTGTTAATCCTGATCTTGCACACCTGCAAAGCTGCATGGAGAAGCGGAGCACTTGGCCCCAGGATTGGCCGTGCAAGAAGAGCAGGCAGAGGAACATGGCTGGGGAGGCGGGAGCATGGTTGGGGGCAGTGCTTGCAAGCAAAAGGGCAGGGAAAGGGACACAGCTGGTGTCAGGGGAGCTGGGGAGGCCTGTATCAGTGGACCCCGCCAGAAGTCCTGGGCCTGGCAGCTGCCCCCCCCCAGCATATGCTGATGCCAACCCTTGCAAGATACAATGTGTGATGCGTAGGGGTCATTTCCTGCAGGAGCGCACAGGAGCGGAGCTCCGGCAGTAAGGAGCCCAGAGGGCAGAAACATGCAACAAGCCCCGCCCCCTGCTCCCAGCAGCCCTCAGTCGGGCCATGAGGAGCAAGAAGAAGCCAGGTAAGTTGCAGAGGGCCCCCCTGCCCGCCTTCAGGTACAAGCTCTCCTTCCTCTGCGAGGACAGATCTGCACGTTCCCCCCCCCCAATAGCTAGCAATCCAGAACAGTCCAGTGGAGCCTGAGCGGTGGGTGTTGCCTTCTGACACACTTCCGGTGATGTCAGGGGTGTGTGGCATATGCAAATAAGTTATGCTAATAAGTTATGCTAATGAGCTCCTGCACCTCTGGCGATGAGGCCCAGACCCTGTCACTCCACAAGGGATAAAGTGGATCCTTTTCAGTGGAAAAAGTCCATGTAAGTGTGTGGGGAAAGCAGCCGAGACTTGTTACCTCACTGGTAAAGGGGAGAGGGTCTGTGGCACACAGGGCCGACTTATCCAGTAGGCACAGGGCCCGCGATACTTTTATGGGCCCTCTAAAATGTTTTAATTTCTTTTAAGAACATAAGAAGAAGAAAATGAACTTTTAGGGTCGTAGAAAAAAATTTCAGGGGGGAAAAAAGGAAATGTTTAGGGCCCACGAAAATTTAGTGCAATTTTGCCTAAAACAGGGGGAAAAGTTGAGGTACTTAAAGTCATATCAAACATAATTTTTAATATTGATATTATTATGGTGGGAGGGGCCCATGAAGGCAGAAGTGCAGAGGGCCCATAAAAGTCATAATGCGGCCCTGGTGGCACAGAGTTGGAAAGCCAAGCCAAGCAGTTTGGTCTCACGCAAATGGCGCTGGTTTACAAGAATGTGGAAGGTGTAAAAGGGAGCGGTGGCGCAGGCTGTTAATGCCTGCTTAGTAACGGTAACAACATCCGAGCAGCCACTATGGCTGTTCGAGTACCACCGCGGTCGAGGTGAGCTCTCGACCCTAGTCCCAGCTCTCGCCTACCCAGCGATTCGAAAGCAACTTAATTGCAAGTAGATAAATGGGTACCCACCCTTAGTAGGGTGGGGGGCACCCCTGCCTAGTGTGGTGGCTGAAGACGGCTGAAGATGACAGCGGCGGCAACGGCGAGGCGAGGCGGCGGTTCCTGTGTGGATGACATATGCGGCGGCGGTGTGCGGGCGCAATCCAGAAGGAGCGATCCCTGGCGACCGAGAGAGGAAACATCAAGTGGCCACCGCCAAAAGGAAACGGGCGCCCGACGCCGTCAGACGCTAAGCCCAGCGGAGCCGGAAAGGACATCGCTGAGGCGAGAAGAAGGCGGAGTCGTGTGCCTTGAGAGAGTTCCGCCAAGCGCCAGGAAGAGCAACCCACCAGGAAGAAACCCCGCCAGGAAGAGCACCCTGAGCACCAGAAAGAACGATTCGCCAGAGCAGACCAACAAAGGAACAACACCAGCCACCACCATAGGGGTGCCGGTAGGTGACCCCACCCCACAACACATGTGCCCCTAGCTAGAAGACAATAAAATGGTGACTAGCACCGACGTGTAAGCCGCTCAGAGACCCCTGGATAAGGGATTCGAGCGGGATATAAAGTTGAATGAATAAATAAATAAATAAATAAATAAATAAACAAGAACACCAGCCATGGTGTCCCCTGGGGAAGAAACACTGTGCAACTGTGAGCCAAAGGGAGGGAAAACTGGATGTACTGCCCTAAGACTGGAAGGGGCCTTCTCCATCGAAGGAAAGAAAGAAAGCACTCCACGGGGCAGGCACTTCACCTCCCTTCTTCCCCGGTTCTGCCGGAGTGAATCTTGGGACCAACCTTTGGAAAGGTAGCTATGGAAACTGCTTTTCACATTCAGGAGTAAATTTGGAGGACTTAGCTATCAATCAGACGGGCTGGAGGGGGGCATGGCTTAGGAGGACAGAACGCAAGAGAGAGAGAGAGCCCTGCATTCTCCTGTCAGGGAACCATTTTCTATCAGCCTTCCTCAATTAATTAATTCTCAGTGTGTTTTCTTGCCCACCGTTCTCCTTATTGTATTGGTCCTGAGCTGTCATGCCTCCATTGTAATGACTGTCATTGCGCCTCAATAAACTATTTTAATTTGTTCAGTTGAACTAATGAGTCTGTGTCCTTTACTGATTCAGCGTGGCCCATTGCGGTAAATTAGGAGTCAGATTTAGACTTGTGTCACCTGACTCTACTGAGCTCGTAACTGCTATACCGCTCCCTAGCCATCTGCAGTTGGGGGCGCCAGAGTGCCGCAGAGAGCAATCTGCCTGTTCCTGGAGAGCTACCATGCGGGGTGCGAACAAGGAAGGGTGCGGGGTCTACGGCTGTGGTTCAAGATCTTGACATCTGACAATTAGAATATGTCTGGGGAAAATGGGAGACTTTACACAAAAGAAGTCCCCCTCCCCCAATGTCTAACATATCTAAGTCCAGGCTTAGAATGGCAGCCTCTGGTTTTCTGGACTGATTGGGCTGGACTAGAACTTACTGGAACCATAGTGGGCTGGGCTGTAAGCAGTGAAATCACGTCAATTACATTAAAGCCATATTCATTCCTGGTGTGTGTGTGTGGGGGGGGGGGACAACCCTCTTACAAACCTGACTCTCTTCTCTTCCTAAATGAAAAGACTGAAGGACGCACACCATTCCTAACCCTATATGAGCCCGCTGGGTTGGATCCTGCAGATCCGCCCCACCAGTGGAATCCATCATTCTATTGAGGCAATCAGCAGAATGCTCATTCCCCCGGAAGAAAGCACCTCCACTAGTGGAACAGATCCAACCCCGAATTTCTATAGCCACAGTTCTTAATCCAGAAAGGGCCACAGGCATAAGCAAAACTGCCAGAGTTATAAGCTCCAGGGGTTTATGTGCATGGTTCACAAGGATTTACATGTCATTCTTGCACAAATTTCCGATTCACGGGCAGTTTGCGAGGAGCCAGGATTGCATCTGTTCCAGCCCCATCGGCCTCCATGCCCAGGCTTCTTCTCCTCAGCATACTTTCCCCTGTCCTAACTGCCAACTCACAATCTAGGCTATCGCTCTGGCACCCCACAGACAGTCTCGGCATCCTCTGAGGGGAGGGGGCTGCTGATGGGTTTGAGTGTTTTTTATGTCAACCGCTTCTCATACCTCTTTCTATATTCATCTGAAGCTTCAGACCTCAACGGCACACCGTGCCAAGAGTTTCTCGCTCCCTCCGCCCCCCACATCCCCTCCCCACCTCTCTCTCTCTCTCCTACATGGCTATTTTTATTCCTTTCCTGCCAGGTGCCCTCCTGTTAGCGGTTAAAGGAGAAATCTCTCTCCTTGAAAAACTGAAAAGACAGATTCACATGACACGGCTCACAATGTCTGCCTTTCCCCCGACCCTGTATGGTAGCTCCATCTCAGGTCAGAACTGGATTACCATAGACCCTCCCCACATGGGCAGGAACCAGAATAGCCTCCAAGGGAGGGTGCCCGCACCACACAATATGCATGGTGTCACCAGCCACAGCACTTGAACCAGGAGTCCGGCAGATCACATGGTTTGTGTCGTTTTGGTGGGCCCCAGTGAAAGGTATTTCATAGAATTTTGTGGTGGTGGAGTATTTTGTGTAGACCATCATGGTCGGTTACAACCATTGGTCTACCTACCCCAGTGGTATCTGGACCAACAGTAGCTAGCCAGACTCTGCATATGGAAGGTCTTTCACAATACTTGCCATCTGAGACCTGGTGCCAGGGACTGAAACGTGGAACTTCTGCAGGTGCTTGATCCTAGTTAGAAACAATTGGCTAATTGTTCAGAAGGGAGCATTGTCCCATGCCAAGTCAGACCAACGGCCCAACTAGCCCAGTACGGTCTATTCCAGAGATTGTCAACTTTTTTGAGCCTGGGGACACCTTGGAATTGTGAAAGGGGGTGGTGAGCACCACCCCAAAATGGCTGCATCAGGAGGCGAAGTCAAATTGAATACCACCCTCCTCCCACCTCCAAGAAAGAGGAGATCTTGAAGTGGGAATGGAACCACACACTGATTAAGGAACACCTGGACGCTTATTGGTCCTCCTCCTCCTCCTCCAGTGCAAAACATTTTTATTTGAATGAGATCAGCCAATAGCAAGCCCTGCCTTTCAAAGACCCCACCCACTTTCTGAAAATCTTGGCAGGTGTCATGGCACCCACAAGCAGTGCGCTGAACCCAGGTCTATTCTGTCCTGCAAAAAAACCCCTCTGGCACAGAGAGCTCTTCCCCAGCACCTGAGACATGAGACAGTTTAATTTAGCAGTCTTCAACCCAAGGAGCCCCATCGGCTTTTTTGGGGGGGGACGGGACCTGATGCATTAGTGCATTCTTTGTATGCTCTGCATTAGTGCATTCTTTGTATGACATCCGAGAGGTGCAAGCAGATAATGACGGCCAGTTACTCAGCAGTCAAGAGGATCCCTCTTTATCCAACATCCAATCCCTCAAACATCCCTCAGTTGCCTTTCTTTTTTACCTGGGGAAGTTTAATTTTTTAGATCAAGATGGGTCTCTGTGTTAAGTCTGTCTGTAGCAGGAGAAAAGAGCAAGAGTCCAGGAGCACCTAAAAGTCTAACAAAATTTGTGGCAGGGAGGAGCTTTCGTCAGAAGTGAGCCGTGACTCATGAAAGCTCCTCCCCTTCCACATGTTTTGTTAATCTTTAAGGCGCTCCTGGACTCTTGCTCTTTTCTATTTTTTCCACTTCATTTATACCCCACTTTTCTCCCTAATGGGGACCCAAAGTAGCTTACAACATTTCCCCTGTAATCCATGTTGCCCTCACAGGGTTTCTGTAAGACTAGGCTGAAACTATGTGACTGGCCCAAGGTCCCCTAGCAGGCTTCCATAGCAGAGAAGGGATTTGAACCCGGGTCTCACAGATCCTAGTCTGACACTCTAACCATTACACCACACTGACTTTTTATCCTCAAATTGCTCTTTCTGCATTATTTTTTAATGCCTTAGTATCGTAATGTGGCTCTGTGCACCCTTTGTGGGGAACATGCCTCGACACATTTATAATAAACGAAACGAACGTTCAAGCAAGGAGGGAACAACTCAAATGCCAAAAGTGTCTGGAAAGCACTGGATTTAAACTATCACATTTTCATCCTGTCCTCTTTCCGAGGAGCAACCTTTTGAGCCTCAAAATGATCCTGTGAGGTCGATTAGGTCAATAGAAAGTGATCAGTAGAAGTGCACATCATGTTTCAGTGAGGATTTGAACCTGGGTCTCCACAGCAGAATGCGATAACCACAACTCCAGGCTGACGCCATAAAACTGCTACACACACACACACACACAGCAATTCAGTCATTCTGAAATGTGGCATGAGTCTATCGCACATGAACACACATGAGAACACATGAAGCTGCCTTGAGCTGAATCAGACCCTTGGGTCAGTACTGCCTACTCTCCAGAGTCTCAGCAACACAGCTCTCCAGGGTCTCAGGTGGAGGTCTATCATCACCTACTATCTGGCACTGGTTCCAAACATGGAGGTGAGGTGGGCGACAGGGATGATTGAGCAGCAGAGAGAGAAGTAAAATCCTAATATTCTTAGCTTGGTTCACTGGCTTTTGAAAACATTTACTTTTAAGGACTTGAGCGGTCCTAGTGTCTCCTTGAAAAAAATCAGGATCTCTCTATGGGATGCCATGAAGTTCAGGGCTTGAACCCTGAGTCTGGGCTTTGTCATCACTATGGTTTGCGTGAGGTACAGGCCTCTCTGGGCCCAGAAAGGAACCCTAAAGCACAACGTCATCCCCTGATATTGGCAGGAAGTGTCAAAGTTTCTGGATTGGCCAGGCCGGTTATAAGGATGTGGTGCTTGGCCTTCTGTTTTTCTTGGTCAACAGAGCAAGATGTTCTGCCTGCTGCAAGGCCAGTTTGGCCAACGATCTCATTCTTAGCTTGGTTCACCGGCTTCTGAAAACATTTACATTTTAAGGTGGTCTTGACTTGAGCAGTTCTAGGGACTCCTTGAAAAGAATCAGGATTTTAAGGACTCCAAGCTGGAGCGTGACCCTTTGAGGTCTTGATTCAGGTACAGCCAGCTGTGGCCACATGCAAGATGGGTGAGTGGTGGGTAGTCTCTGGAAGCATGCTTCTATGCACAAGGCCTTGGGTTCAGTCTCTTTCCAGGGCCTTAGGGAAGAGGTGCTGAGGAAGACAGAGAGTGATTAAAATGTGGAATTCCCTGCCAGAGGGTGTAGTGATGACCACAGACAGCTTTAAAAGGGAATTAGATAGATCCCTGGAGGACAAGTCTATCAATGGCTACTAGCCATGGTGACTGAGGAGAACCTCCACATTCAGAGGCACTAAGGCCTTTTTCATATTACTGTTCAAAACTGGATATTTGTTGTTGGCCCAATTTCAAGTTAAAGCAATACAGGGACGGGGGTTTCATACAGAAAATTTTCTTCCATTAATGAGCCATCTCTGAAGCACTGTGGTCATTTCAAACAGTGCTGCTTTTTCCCCTGCCCTTTTTCACCGCGTGATCTTCCTCAGAACTTTTTAAAGCGTTCTACGGTGAGCACTATAGTGCCAAACTGCTATAGCAGCACCATTGAGATGCACTGACTCAATGGAGTCAATGCATCAAATGGTGCCACTATAGCACTTCAGTGCTATAGCGTCCACCCTAGAACATGAAAGAGATCTCACGGCAGAAAAGGGCAGGGGGAAATGGCATTGTAGGAAACACTATGGGCACACTACAGTGATTCAGAAGCACAACAAAGGGGTTGAAAATGGAAAAAAGTTGTTTCCCTCAAAAGCAGCTCAACTACACTTTGCTAACCTGATTCAAGTGGGTTTATATGAACAGGTAAATAAATTCTGCTAGCAGCCAGTAACTAAAATGGGTCTCTCTGAAATGACAGGGGGGAAAATCCACTTGCAACCAGTTACCAAAAAGGGATACAAAGGCAGTTTGAAAAGGGTATACGTCTCTGAATCCCAAAGCCAGGAGGCAACATCTGGGAAGGCCTGGGCCTCCATGCCCAGTTGTTGGCCCTCCAGAGGAACTGGATGGCCACTGCGTGAGATAGGATGATGGACTGGATGGACCCTCACTGGTCTGATCCAGCAGGGCTCTTCTGATGTTCTTATGAAGGCTTCATTCTGCTTGCCCTGTTGTTGGCCCAGGAAGTTGGACTAGCTGGACCACTGGTCTGATCCAGCAGGGCTCTTCTGATGTTCTTAAGGCTTTTCTCTGCCTCAGTCAGGGTTGACAATACCAAGCTAAATGGACCACCAGACTGGCAGTATCCTATGTTCAGACCACACCTTATTCCCTTCCATTTTTCATCACAAACATCACAGACACCACAAGATTGTGTCAAAACGTTGCAAAAATGACCTCAGATGGAACAATTCCAAACTCATGTTTGCTGGCACTAGCTAGATTTTGATGCTGGCACCAGAAGCTTGAAGCTCAACATCAAAAAAACATCACTCCTTGGCAAATAGAAGGGGAAGTCGTGGAAGTAGTGACAGACTTCACGTTCCATTAAATTAAAAGATGCCTGCTCCTTGGGAGGAAAGCAATGGCGAACCTAAACAGCATGATAAAAAGTAGAGACATCACCCTGCCAATAAAAGTCCGCATGGTCAAAGCAATGGTATTCCCAGTAGTCATGTATGGCTGCGAGAGTTGGACTATAAGGAAGGCCAAGCGCCGAAGAATAGATTCTTTTGAACTATGGTGCTGGAGAAGACTCTTGAGAGTCCCTTGGACTGCAAAAAGATCAAATCAGTCAATCCTAAAAGAAATCAACCCTGACTGTTCCCTGGAAGGCCAGATAATGAAAATGAAGCTCAAATACTTTGGCCACCAAATGAGAAGGGAGCACTCACTGGAGAAGACCCTGATGCTGGGAAAGATTGAAGGTCAAAGAAGACGGGGACGGCTAGACAGTGTCATAGATGCAACGGACATGAAGTTGAGCAAACTTCAGAGGACAGTGGAAGACAGGAGGGCCTGGGGTGATCTGGTCCATGGGGTCGCGAAGAGTCGGACTTGACTGTGCAACTGAACAACAACAACAACAAACCAGAAGTTCTGAACATTTTCCTGGTTCTGCACAGAGCAGGTTTGAATGTTTTTTTTAGTTTTTTATTTATGTTATTTATAGTCCGCCTTTCTGACTGAGATGCGAGGAGGATTGTGCTGGGGTGTGAAGTGCCATCAAGTCACTTCTGACTTATGGTGACCCTATGAATGAATGCCCTCCAAAATGCCCTATTGTTCACAGCCTCCTTCAGGTCTTGCAAACTGAGGGCCACAGCTCCCTTGCTTGAAACCGCTCTAATCTGGGAGAACCGGGTTTGATTCCCCACTCCTCCACTCACACCTGGCTGGATGGCCTTGGGCAAGCCATAGTTCTGATAATACCTGTTCTTGAAAAAAGAGCAGTGTCTGTCAAGAGCTCTCTCGGCCCCACCTACCTCCCAGGGTGTCTGTTGTGGGGAGGGGAAGGGAAAGGAGTTTGTAAGCCGCTCTGAGACACCTTTGGGTAGTGAAGGGCCATGGGGTATAAATCCAGTCTCTTCTCTCTTCTTCCCTCTTTTCTTGCTGCCTTCCACTTGTCCTGGCCTGATTGTTTTCTCATGAAGCAACCGAAGTCTGACGGCCTCAGTTTGGTCATTTTAGCTTCTAGGGAGAGTTCAGGCTTGATTTGATCCAGAACCTTCGTCTTTTTGGAGGTCCAAAGTATCCATAATCAGAGGAGGATTACATAGTATAACATTTAATGCCAGGATTAAAAAATATATGTTTCCTCTCCCGATGTACCATTAATCCTGAAGGCAGACAACACGAACATGCCTCCCTTAAATGCTCTGCTTCAGGTCCCTTGCCCAGCCAAAAACATAAAAAGTAATTTCTCTGTAAATGGGCAAGAAGGCCAGGATAGTGTCAAACTGAGAAATGCCACCCTTCGCTCACAGTTCCCTAGCAGTAACCTTGGGAAAACTGGGTTCCTGGATAATTTCCCCCTCCCCCAGGAAGAATTTGAATTAACATGAAATCAATCAGTATTTATTTATTACTTAATTGGGAGTGGGGAGATATGGAGTCGCTGCTACAGTCCAGGAGGCGATCTCATCAGAGACAGAAGAGCAGCAGTGGGAGGGAGTCGCGCAATGTGCAGGGAAGGACAAAAGACACATTTAGCTGAGTGATGGATTGACACACGGCAAGCGATGGAGAGAATTTTCTGCAGGGGAGGCAGCCACGCTGCAGTGGCCACGTTTGTGCTAGCGAATGGGGCAAAGATGCACCATTTGCTTTGCTGTAATCGCCCCCCCATCCCCGTACTCCTCTCTCCAGGGACAGCAGACGCAAGAGCGGGAGTGTGCGTTTCAGCATGAAGCACTCCCAACCTGGCTGACGGAGGGGGAGAGGATCACAAGGGGCACATTGCTGGGGTTCAGTAGTAGTGCCAAAGACAATAGGAAACCCTTAATGTAAAAGCATAGCCATAAACAGCACCCACCAAGGGAAGGCCATCTACAATTCACAACTATGTTCAAAACTATATACTACATTCATCAAAATACAAAGAAGGGTTAGTGGTCACAACCCAATAGAGTGTACAGACATTGATCCAACAGCTTGCTCATAACAATTAAACACAGTTCAAAAAAAGAACATATTCAAAACCAACAGTAGGCTCCTCTGTAATTCCATACATAGTGTCCATAGACCTCCAAACAGAAAGTAACTGCAGCAGAAGATTCCCACTGTAGAAAGAATAACAGCCGGACATCTCCCCCAGGTATAAATCAAGCGTTTCAATGATCTTCAACAGCGGCTGGTAAAACAGAAGCCAATTTCCAAAATAACATAGGCACAGCTCAAAAGCTTCAATGGAATCCCAGGTTCAATCCCCAACATCTCCAGCTAAAATGACCAGTCAGTGGGCAATTTGAAGTCATAGTAGATAACTCACTGAAAATGTTGAGACAGTGTGTGACTGCAATAAAGAAGGCCAATGCTATGCTGGGGATTATGAGGAAGGGTATTGAAAACAGATCAGCCAATATCATCATGCCCCTATATAAATCAATGGTGCGACCTCATTTGGAGTACTGTGTGCAGTTCTGGTCACCACACCTTAAAAAGGATATTATAGCTTTGGGGAAAGTGCAGAAAAGGGCACCTCGAATGAAAAAAGGGTTGGAACACTTTCCCTATGAGGAAAGGTTAAAGCGCTTAGGGCTCTTTAGCTTGGGCTTCTGAACCACTGAAGTCATCACCATATTTACTCTCTGGCCTAACTTGATCCCACACTGGCTGAGCTGTTGTGACGTCACATCAGTTTCAGCTCCACTGACTTATCTCCTCTGAAGACACAGAGCATCTGGGCAGCCACAGATAGCCTGCGGCGCGCACAGGGACGCCGGAGGGGGGGGGGGGGGGGGGACTAGAATTCTATAGTTAATTGGCAGGGCGACTCTACCATTGGACACAGACCATCTCAGGCAGCAGATGGAGGGTGCAACATTAAAGGCTAGTAAGTTAATTAACTTTTTTATTATTGCTGAGTCGCCATGGCAGTGGACTTTTGGCAACCCCACAGGGTTTTCATGGTAAGAGATAAGCAGAATTGGTTTGCCATCCTTTGCCTCTGTGTAGCAATCCTGGATTTCCTATTTGGATCTGGGCATCTGGTACGGAAGAGTATATTATTTACTTAAATAGTCAGAGGACAACTTTAGAAACCAACCTGTCTGCCTTCTTCAACATTGAACAACTTCTAAATTAACAGAATTACAAGAACTCTTTGGTACTATGACCCTGCCTGGGACAGGAACAGAGGGGGAGGCACAGACAGAAATAGGTCAGGATATTCCTGTCTCAAGGCCAGACTGGAGGAGAGGGAGGGTGATCAAAGATCATACAGCACACCTTTAAAAAAAATGCAAAGCAGCCCGGGGGAGGAGTGCATCTAAATCCGGTTGAGCATGCAGAGTTGGGGGAGAAGATTTTAATCCCTCCCCCAGCTCTATTCCTGCTATTTGTCATGTGAAGAAGAAGAAGAGATTGTATTTATACCCCCACCCCTCACTCAGAGTCTCAGAGGGGCTTACAAACTCCCTTCCCTTCCCCGCACTTCTAACCACTACACCAAACTGGCTAACTACTACACCAAACTGTGGGGGAAGCAGGGGTCATTTCCTGCGGGAGCGCACAGGAGTGGAGCTCCGGCAGTAAAGAGCCCAGGGGGCGGGCACATGCAACAAGCCCCACCCCCTGCTCCCAGCAGCCCTCAGCCAGAGCAAGAAGCAGCCAGGTAAGCTGCAGAGCTCCCCCCAGCCCCAAACAGTCCAGTGGCACCTTTAAGACCAAGTTTTATTCAGGTACAAGCTCTCCCTCCTCTGTGAGGACAGATCTGCACGTCCCCCCCCCCACTACCAATAGCTAGCAATCCAAAACAGTCCAGTGGAGCCTGAGCCGTGGGTGTTGCCTTCTGACACGCTTCCGGTGATGTCAGGGGGCGTGGCATATGCAAATGAGTTGTGCTAATGAGTTATGCTAATGAGCTCCTGCACCTCTTTTTCTACGGAATGACCCCTGGGGGGAAGTGACTGTCTCCCCCACATTGCTTTCCCAACTCCATTCTCTTCCCTCCCTACTGCTGATCTTTTAAAAAGGTGGGAAATCTGATTTCAGATTCCCTGGTATCTTGTAATATTTGGCTGCCTAGAAACCCCATTCCCTAAACCAGCAAGATTGGGAGAATGGGAGCATTTCCACATCTTGCCCTAAGAGAAAAGCCACAGTGCCCAACAGCTCTGAGGTGTCAGGTTTCTTCAGCAAGACGCCTGAATCCGCAAGTTCAGCAAAAACCAAATCCTCAGTGGCCAGTCTGGCCCCGCCCACTTTCTAGAAATACCCGGCAGGCCCCAGGAAAGGCGTCAGAGGGCGCCATGTGCCCATGGGCCCCATGTTGGGGACCCCTGATCTAGCAAATAAATAAAACAGACTTCTTCTTTTTTCTGTCATGTCTCACGTGTGCCTGGCATAAGCATGTACCAGTTCCAGCGAAATGGTCCTTGAGCCCTGCCCAGAAAGGAGGTATAGCCTCAGTTAAGCTCTCTCCTAGCCCAGAGAGCTGGCCATTTCTAGCCTGGAAAAAGTAACCCCTGCCCTTTAAGGGGGGGGGCACGGGATGCATCTAAGTGATCCCCTCCCCTCCCATCACTCTGTCTCTTTCCATTCACACAAAAATGCACCACACTTCACACGTCGCCCCCACCCATCAGCAGCACCTTGGCATGCCCGTCCCCTCCAACCCAGTCGGAAATGCTCAAAGACTCCTTTTCTCAAGGGAGGCCAGAAGTTGCCAGAAATGGCTCGGCTCGATTAGCATAACTGAAGTTCAGAACAGAAGGTGAGAGAAAGGAGGAGAAAGACACAGAACAAATTATCTGAATGGTGCTTGGCAGTGGCTCTGCTTTATGTTTTTTGAAAACCAATTCATTAGCTTCCCTAACAGGCGGGTGGAGTGTGGGGAGGCTGACAGGGCTGCCTTTTTCTGAATTAAAACTCCAAAACGCTGACTCTTACAGCATCAGGGGGTACTGTTATTAATTGAGAATCAATATTATTAATTAATTGGCAATGTTGCTTTTTTGTGCTTGCTTTTACCTGGTTTGGGTTGTGTTTTTGTTTTGGGGTGAGGGTTTTTTGTGTGATTTATTTAGCTGAGAGCTAAGCCACGGTCCCTCTATGGGTCCCCGTGGGTGAGAAAGGTAGGGTATAAATGCAGTGAATAAAATACACGGATTCTCCTACAGACACACAACAGCTCTGATGCACTTGGGGGCTACTGTGGGAGCCAGCATCTGCAGACGCTCAAGGTTTGAAGCCCCAGCCTGTGGCTTTGGAAAGCAGCCTTACAACATAGACAGCCCCATTCACAACATGGTTGCCCTACAGAATGGCGGCAGCCACTGTTCATTCGCCCAGGCAGGTGAGGAAGGACCAATGGCAACCGGGAGCCCCAGCCCCCATCCGCTTGCCTGCCCTCTCAGTCGGCATAATGGCAGCACCCAACCCGGGAAGGGGACCTCCTGGGCAGCATCTTGTGGCAGGTGCTCAATGACACCCAGAGCAAAGTGACCCCAAAGCCCTCTTCTGTGTCCTCAGGCACCTGCGTCCAGGTGGCTCTGGAGAAGCCTGGTAGGTTTTCTGTTACTTTATCTGCGGCTTTGGTGAAAAGAAGCGGGGGAAGTCCTCCTTGCCCCATCAGCCTCTTGCTGAAGCCCTGGGCGAAGGTGGGCGCCAGACGTCACCCCCTGGAGTGCACTGCTGGCTCTAGGGGACTTGGGGGGGCGTAACTAATGCTCCCTCGAAGTTGTGGAGTCTTGTAGGCAACAATTCTCCTTTGTGAGCTACTGGCATTAAAGTGGTGAGTGAGCAATTTGGCTACGGCATAAATTAGTCTGCTCTGGAGCCATCCTTCCTGAGTGAAGGCAAAAATGTGTTGAGCCAAAAGCTAAAAAACTGTGAGCTGGCTCACACTAACTCAGTTGAGAGGGAACACTAGTGGTTACCAAAAAACAGCTGGCTGCTCAACCGAGCCGCTAATCTGGAGACCGCTTGCAGGAGTCCACATTGAGCAGATCTACCAAAATCACCCATGTTGAGCTGATTCATCAGAAAAGGTCCCAACAAGTCCAAGAAAGCCATTAACAAAATGAACAGTTCCCACCCCCCACCCCCGAACTCAAATGGCCTCAGGATGTTTTAACAATGAGGCTTTCCAGAAGAAAACTCGGGGACCACTCCCACCTGTAACTTTAGCTTCCCTTGGTGTGAGGTGAGGCTTTGTGTGGCTGCTCCTGGAGGAACCATCTGAAACAAACCTGCCTCGAGGCAAGGTTAGAAATGTAACTCTGACCACAAAGGAGAAGGTTATCCCCCAAAAAACTTTACCAACACAGCATGAGGGGAAAATACATCAGGGGGATTCATTTTGCTCTCATAACAAGATGCGTTCAATCTGTCTCTGGGGTTACGACTTGCAACATCTCAAGTATTTCACAGGGTTCTGGTCCGTATGATCTTTCTTGTTCGTTGCAAGCCTACACGCACTCGCTTGGCAGTAGATGTCATTGAGCTCTGTGGGATTTGCCTCTGAGTGATGAGATGCAAAACTGGGCTCAGAACACAATCTCTGAAATGCCTGCATGTCAAGAGGAGGATGGCGTGGCATAGAGGCTGGCGTGTCTGGCTAGGATCTGGGAGACACGGGTTCCAATTCCCCTCTCTGCCATGGAAGCTTGCTGAGTCATGAACACGCAGCTGAACCTACTTCACAGGGCTGTTGTGAGGATAAAATGGAGGAGAACTACATGTTGCTCTGGGTCCCCCCACATGAAGCACATAAATAAACAGTTAAAGGTCAGAGGCTGGTGGGGACTCAGCCCTAGTTCACAGTCAGGCGGTCAACCTGTACGTGGATAATCTCTCTTCAAATTGCTGGGGAAGGGGGTCATATGATGAAACGCTCCTCCATATCAACCCCCTTCCATGTAAAAAACTAGCATATCAGGAGAAAGCAAGACTAGAACCTTTCCTTCCTTGAGGTGTGTGTTCGTGTGAGTATTTGTGTATGCCTGGAAGTCACGGTTGACTTCTGGAAACCCCTAGTAGGGCTTGGACATTTCAGAGAGGAGGTTTGCTATTGCCTGCCTCTGCATCCCAGCCCTGGTACTTCTTGGGGGTCTCCCATCCAAGTACTTGCCAGGGTCGACCCTGCTTAGCTTCCGAGATCTGACAAGATCGGGCTTGCCTGGGCTACCAGGTCAGGGTGAGCCTTTCCTTCCTTAACATGCAAGCTTTCCACATGCAGGACATTCTCCTTGTTTTGTTGTTGTTGTTGTTTTATTATGGAGGAACATCTATGTATGCTCCGCTGGGATCCCATAGACGCCCAAACACAGTGAAAAACTAATGTAATCCAGAATTCAGCAGTAGACTGAAGACAGGCTAAAGAGTGCACCTCTTCACACAAATGCATACTTATGAATTTTGTCACCGCCATAAATTTTGTTAGCCACTAGCTTAGACAACATCTTAAATAACACTATCAACAGCGACTGGTCATCATGACAGCTGAATGGAACCCCCCATGTACAGAGGCAGTGTATCTCTGATTGCCAGGCGCTGGGGAAAAGATACAACCGGGAACCATTGCTGCAGTCCCAGCCAACATCTGGACTGGCCACTGTCACAAACAGGATGCAAGACCAATGGGGCTCTTGGTCTGATTCAGCTGGCCAGTTCTTCAGCACCTCAAGCATCTTTGGTGGAGAGAACAGAATGCCAATGATTAAAATAGAGTCCTTACGATGTTTCCACACAACGAATCTCTGAACAACGTGAGCACATCTTTCTTCACTTTTTCACCCTCAAAAACCAAACACACACACACTACAGCATGCCTGACCACTACAGTGATCTTTGAAGGACCTTTTCTGGTGCCCAGTGTTCATATATATATATATACTAGAAATAATGCCCGTTGCGGAAATAAATACAACGGGATCTAGAAAGAGGCTCTGGGAGAGTGCTCTGGCTTTGGGCAAACAGTGTCAGTTTCCTGTGGCGACCTCAGCAGGGTTTAATGACAGAGTCCACTGTTTTCTCCAGAGGGACTGATCTCTGCTACCTGAAGAGCATTTGTATGTTTGAGTTATCTGTAGCCCTCACCTGGAGAGTGGTAACCATTGTTACCCATTCTCCTCTCCCCTATGAGGGATGTTATGCAACTGAACCCAACTGCCGTGCGGGGGGGGGGGGAGTTTGAGGTGTGGAATGGACTGAAGTCCAATCAGCTTCCATATGCAAAAGACCAGGTTGTCGCAGCAGTTGTGGTGTGGGCGGGACCCGGGCTTTGCCTTCTGATTGGTGGCGATATATGCTGAGGAGCAGTGCCATCAGCCATACACTAAGGGAGTGCATTTTAGAATTAGAACTTTGGCACCCACTATTCAATTATATATAAGGAGAGATAGTAAAGTTTATTGTTGATGAGCAAATACAAATAACATATGAAACAATATGTAGAACTAAGCTGTTGTAGATTTTACTGGTTGTACGGCCGTGGTCTTGGCATTGTAGGACCTGACATTTCACCAGTAGCTGTGACTGGCATCCTCAGAGGTATAACACAGAGGTATAACTGGCATCCTCAGAGGTATAATATAGAAAGATGGCGTACTCTCTGTGTCTTTCTGTGTTATACCTCTTGACACAGAGAGTACTCCATCTTTCTGTGTTATACCTCTGAGGATGCCAGTCACAGCTACTGGTGAAATGTCAGGTCCTACAATGCCAAGACCATGGCCACACATCCCGGAAAATCTACAACAGCTTATGAACTCCAGCCATGAAAGTCTTCGACAACAATATATAGAACTGTTACATATAACAACAACAGTAGCAGGAACAGTGAAAATACAAATGCCGCACAAAAAAATTAGATAAAAGGAATACATCATAAAAAATAACCAGTAACTTTAAATAGTACAAATAACACTTCAATAGACCATCATTATTGTATCTAATATTGAAGCATATTCAGCTTTGGTGGATAAGTATACTAAGAAAGGAAACCAGGTTGAAGTGAAATTTGAAGCTGTAGTCTAAGAAAAGGTAATATCAGAAAGTTTGTCCATAAGGCAAAATTCACATAGTTTATTTATCCATTCAGAGATGGTGAGATGTGTGTTGCTTTTCCAAGATCTGGCTATAGCGAATCTGGCTGCCACAGATAATAAGGCAATTAGTTCTTTATGTGTTGTGTGTTGGGCCAGGTAGGACTTTTGACAGAAAGGCGTCTGATTGTCTGTGTGCAGATTTTTAAAAATGTCCCTTTGGCAGCAGCTGCCACCACAGCACAAGGGTCTTCACTATGCGACTGAAGCTAAGCCGTGGCAGCCATTCTGTGGCTGGCTCCACCTCCTACAGCAGCCATTTTGTGCCTGCGCCCACCATGCCGTGTCAGAATTCCAAAGGTGCCAGCAGGCTCGAAAACGGCTGGAGACCCCTGGGGGTGGATTATGTGTTTTCATTTTCCCTGACCAAAAGGAAAAGCCTCCCAGGTCACAGAAAATTAGCATGTCATGGAGAAATATTCTGCGCAGCCTTCTGGGCAACCATTATGTGAAGAGAATTCCATTCACCATCCACAGATTAGCCTGAAGTGGTACAAAACAGGGAAAGTTTTTCCACTTGATTGGACAGTTTGTATATAAACTTCCCCTCAGGCTCTCTTTAAAATGGCACAGATTTGTCATAAAAAGCTTTTTCACTCATATCCAAGGAACAAAGCCAGTTCTCTCCACTGGATTAGGAGCTGCAGCCAATGTTTGGCATGTCCATTCAATATATTACCCTGCCCTTCCTCCAAAGGACTTAGTAATGTATACATGGCTCTTCTCTCCACCCTTTTTACCCCCACAACCACCCTGTGTAGGTAGACTAGGCTGAGAGAGGGTCTGACCCAAGGCCACCCAGTGAGATTCATGTGGAAGTGGAGATTTGAACCCAGGCCTACCCAGCAGGGCTGACTTCTCCATTAGGCACAGTAGGCACAGCGCCTAAGCCCCACAATACTTTGTACGTGCGCGCGTCACCCGGAAGTGACGTTGCACGCTGGGGGCGGGGCCACGCGATTTGAGGGGAAAACAAAGAGTCGTGGCCCCGCCCCCAGCGTGCAACGTCACTTCCGGGTGACGCGCGCACGTACCCGGGATCGTCCGGGAGCCCCCCGCTCCCGGACGATCTGAATTTGGCAACCCTAGACCCAAGGCCGCCCAGTGAGATTCATGTGGACGTGGAGACTTGAACCCAGGCCTACCCAGCAGGCCTGACTTATCCATTAGGCACAGTAGGGCACAGCGCCTAAGCCCCACAATACTTTTAGGGGCCCAAGAAAACATTTAATTTCTTTTAAAATCAGAAGAAGAAGAAAAAAGAGCTCTGAGGGTCAAAGAAAATGCTTTAATTTTTTTCCCCTCACGTCAGAAAAGAATGAAATTGTAGGGCCCAAAAAAATCTATTAATTTTTGCCTAAAACAGGGGGGGAAATTGAAGCATTTAAAGTTGTATCAGAGTAATTTTTAATACTGATATTATTCTGGTGGGCGGGGCCCACAAAGGCAAAGGGCCGAGGGCCCAGGGAAGTCCTCCTGCAGTTCAGCATCTCCTTGACTCCTGCACTGCAGCACACCAGCTCTCTTATAACCACTCGGCAGGGAGGTGCAGGATATAAATTTTAAAAATAAATAAATAAATGTTCAGGTTAGCTAGAATCACTGCAGTAATGGAACTGCTCCATTTCTACTGGGGAAGTCCTCTGGTTGTGTATCTCTCAGTCCTCCAGGATAAAATAATTATGTGAGGGACTAATATGTAAAGAAACCAAAGCTACAGAAGAGGGGAAATTTCTTGGGATGCCCCCATGGGGAGCAACTGATACAATTAGGAGAAGGAGGGTGGGGGAGTCCCACAGGCCCTGCTGCTGACATCCTGGCTCCTCGCTGCTCAGATAGACTGCGCCTGCTGTTGTACACGGAGGCACCTCTCAGACAAGCAAATCTCTTGATCTTATTTATTCCACTCTTCACTCAGGGCAGTGTATGTGGTTGCCACCACCACCCCCACACACAAAACAACCCTGTGGAGTGGGTTAGGACTGAGTCAAACTCATTCTGTGAGCTTCGTGGTGATTCGAACCTAGGTCTTTCCAGTCATAGCCCAGCACTCTGATAACACCCTCGACCTGAAATATAAGAATTATGTTGCATGGTCATATTACTTTTTCAGGTGTACATTTCTAAAAAAAAAATGTAATACGGGAATAGTTCTCCAAGCCAGAGGGCCAATGTGAGGCAGGGGTTATAGTGCTGGACTAGGGGATCCAGGTTCAAATCCCTGCTCTGTCAAGGAAGCGCTGTCATGGGCAGTCTTGGGCCAGTCACATGCTCTTGGCCTAACCTACCCCGCAGGGTTGTTAGGATAAAATGGGGACAGGAGAATTATGTAAGCTGCTTTGGGTCCCCATTGGGGAGAAAGGCAGGAGACACGTATGTATGTGCTGTCAATTCGCAACCTTCTTATGGCAACCCCAGCAAGGCAAAGTAGAATTTTTGCTCACGAGACTCTACATCTTAGAGGGAACATTGCTCTTGGCCTAACCTACCCCGCAGGGTTGTTAGGATAAAATGGGGACAGGAGAATTATGTAAGCTGCTTTGGGTCCCCATTGGGGAGAAAGGCAGGACACACGTATGTATGTGCTGTCAAGTCGCAACCATCTTATGGCAACCCCAGCAAGGGGCTTTCAAGGCAAGTGATTAAGCAGGGGCGGTTTGCTGTTGCGTTCCTCTGCAGAATCTTCCTTGAGGATCTCCCACCCAAGAACCGGCCCTGCTTAGCTTCTGAGATCTGACAAGATTGGGCTATTCCGTGCTGTCTTCTCTCAAGGCAGCACATTAATCAAGCAAATAAGTAAATGTCCACAGTCTGCCAACACTGGGTCCTGGGAACAAAAAACACATTTGAACGACAGGCAGGATTTCACCCTCAGGTCAAACATTAACGGCCCAGAAACTAGGATCATTAAGCCACGGATCTATGTGAGCCATACACCCTAACTACTCCCCTTCCTGAAACTCACAAAACATTTTGTCAGGGTCTTTTTTTATTTTTTTACCAAGGACAGCACTTTGCATATTAAGATTTCTGAGTCATAAACGTAGCTGATCATTCCAGAATAGCCACTCATACCACTGTTCATGTTAGGTTCATTTTTATCTTGGTTTTAGTCTAATGATTTTTTATCTCTCATAAAACTCCCAGCCACTGCTAGTTAAACATTAAAAAGGGTGGTGGTGTAATAATACACTCAGACCTTTTCTTACTGAGGTGGTAAACTTATGTCTGGGCCTGGGCTAGTTTAGACTTCAGGTAGGAGCTTATATCATTGAATTCCCCTCTGGACAAAAATTATCCTCTGCACAGAAAATGGGCACGTCAGGATGAAGGGTTCCCCCCAGCCTTCTCCCTGGCTTCCTACTTTTCTTCATGCAGGGATTAATTTCTTTTTGCAGTCAGGAGACTCCATTCCGAACCGAGAGTGCCCAGACAACAGGTCTATCAGCTCCTGTGACAACGGGACCAAGACTCTCCAATCTCTACCTGCCATTCCGCAGATATAAGTATATATTGTCAAGACTTGCATGCTTGGGACTTGATGTGGCCATGGGCTGCTGGTGCTTCTCTGGCAGACTTCTGTCAATTGCCCAGAAATACATGACAGGAAAAGTGCGTGTGGGAGTGGAGGGGGGAGTGCATGATGCGATCAGCTGTGTGCAGATCTGATGAGTGAACACCCATCGCATTTTTAAAAATTGTCTTCCACACTGGTGCCAACACCTGGGTGAATCTGTTCAAAACACAGGCCCCCGTAGGTTGGGGGGACACAGAATGGATCCTAGGACCCGCAAACCATAATTCAACATCCCTTCCACCTAGTACATAAGAACATAAGAGAAGCCAATGTTGGATCAGGCCAAACGCCCATCCAGTCCAACACTCTGTAACACAGTGGCCAAAAATAGCAGGTGCCATCAGGAGGTCCAGCAGTGGGACCAGGACACTAGAAGCCCTCCCACTGTTGCCCCCCCCAGCACCAAGAACACAGAGCATCACCTGTCCCAGCCTGTGAGTTCCTATACCTTGTGGCTAATAGCCACTGATGGACCTCTGCTCCATATGTTTATCCAGTTCCCTTTTGAAGCTGTCCATGCTTGTAGCCGCCACCACCTCCTGTGGCAGTGAATTCCAAGTGATAATCACTCTTTGGGTGAAGAAGTACTTCCTTTTATCTGTTCTAACCCCACTGCTCAGCAATTTCATGGAGTGCCCACGAGTTCTTGTATTGTGAGAAAAGGAGAAAAGTACTTCTTTCTCAACCTGCTCTATACCATGCATAATCTTATAAACCTCAATCATGTCACCCCTCAGCCGTCGTTTCTCCAAGCTAAAGAGCCCCAAGCTCTTTAACCTTTCTTTATAGGGAAAGTGTTCCAACCCTTTTATCATTCTAGTTGCCCTTTTCTGCCCTTTCCCCAATGCTATAATATCCTTTTTGAGGTGAGGTGACCAGAACTGTACACAGTATTCCAAATGAGGATGTACCATCGATTTATACAGGGGCATTATGATACTGGCGGATTTGTTTTCAATTTTGCACTTGGCCACATTGAACCCCATTTGCCACATTGACACCCACTCGCCCATCCTCGACAGATCCCTTTGGAGTGCCTCACAATTCTCCCTGGTTCTCACCACCTTGAACAACTTTGTGTCATCTGCAAATTTAGCCACTTCACTGCTTACTCCCAACTCCAAATCATTAATAAACAAGTTAAAAAGCATCGGACCAAGTACTGATCCCTGCGGTACCCCACTGCTTACCACCCTCCACTGAGAAAATTGCCCATTTATAGTCACTCTCTGTTTCCTATTAATCAGCCAGTTTTTGATCCACAAAAGGACTTGTCCTTTTATCCCATGACTATTGAGATTACTTAGGAGCCTTTGATGAGGAACCAGCAGGGACAGTAATCTATGCTCGCAAACTGAAGGGGCAATTTGCCCACAGCCAAACACCACACACAGATATGACAAAAATGTAGTACCGCATGTAAATGTAATGTACCACAGTAATCTATGCTCGCAAACTGAAGGGGCCATTTGCCCACAGCCAAACACCACACACAGATATGACAAAAATGTACTACCACATGTAAACGTAATGTACCACATTGCACGGCAAATCATTCGTTCTAACTTACTTATTTAAAACATTCAAATTTCACCCTCTCCACTGACGAGGGTTGACAACTCCAGCTTGAGAAATTTCTGGAGATTTGGGGGTGGAGCCCAGGAAGGGCAGGGTTTGGAAAGGGACCTCTGTAAAATATAATACCATAGAGCTGTACCTCCAAAGCAGCCATTTTCTTCAAGGAAACTGATCCCGGTCATCCGGACATCTCCATGCCCCATCTGGAGATTGGTAAGCCTACTACCAACCAATAATATAAAACCTCCAATAATGCAATTAATTAATCCCTACAAAAACTAATAAAGCATCAGAAAAACAGCAAGCAGAAATTCAGGGGCATTTATCCTGCTGAGCTCCCAGCCACAGGCCCCCAGCTTGTCTAACGTAATTCACAAGTCAGATCGAATCCCATCATCCTATATGGCACAATTGCAGAATACCAATAAGTCTGTCATTTGCTGGAAATTAACAGGACCTTTTCTAGTGAGAAAGCTGGGCCGGCCGAGGCAAGTTGGGAAATTGCTGAGGTCAGTCTCGAAAGGTCACAACAGCAAGAGATGGAGAATTATTCACAGGAGACTCTCAGGGACAGGAAGGGAGGGGGAATCTGATTTAGAAGACTAAAGAGTAAGGAAGGAGGAGGAGAGGAGGAGATTGGATTTATACCCCGCCCTTCACTTGGAGTCTCAGAGCGGCTTACAAACTCCTTTCCCTTCCCCTCCCCACAACAGACACCCTGTGAGGTGGGTGGGGCTAAGAGAACTCTGACACAAACTGCTCTTTTTCAAGGACAGCGGTGCCAGAGCTTGTGACTGACCCAAGGTCACATCAGCAGGTGCAAGTGGAGGAGTGGGGAATCAAACCTGGTTCTCCCAGATTAGAGTCCACACACCTAACCACTACACCAAACAGGCTCTCCAGGAATGAGCAAAGTTAGGACAAGGAGCAGAATCTATAACTTTTGCTCAGCAGATGCTTCACTTCACAGTCACTGGCCTGGTCTACCCATGCGGCAGTGACAGAGGTGGTAGAGCGGACTATACCAGACTTCAGAATGGTCGAATACCATGTGAATCAATCTCTTAATAAGTCACAAAAACAAAACATTAGAACATCAGGGAGAAAGATTCTAATGCCATCCGCTCCCATTACTATGCCAGCTCTGACAGAACTATGGCTTGCCCAAGGTCAGGGGTCATTTCCTGCAGGAGCGCACAGGAGCGGAGCTCTGGCAGTAAAGAGCCCAGGGGGCGGGCACATGCAACAAGCCCCACCCCCTGCTCCCAGCAGCCCTCAGTCACAGCAAGAAGCAACCAGGTAAGATGCAGAGGCCCCCCCCCTGGGCCCCCGGCCCAAAACAGTCCAGTGGCACCTTTAAGACCCAGTTTTATTCAGGTACAAGCTCTCCCTCCTCTGTGAGGGCAGATCTGCACGCCCCCCCCCCAATAGCTAGCAATCCAAAACAGTCCAGTGGAGCCTGAGCCATGGGTGTTGCCTTCTGACACACGTCCAGTGATGACAGCTGCAAGTGGAGGAGTGAGGAATCAAACCCGGTTCTCCCAGATTAGAGTCCACGCACTTAACCACTACAACAAAATGGCATTATTGAAGTCCCTCCCCTCCTCAAAACCTGCCCTTCTCAGGCTCCACCCCCCAAATCTCCAAGTGTTTCCAAAACTGGAGCTGGCAAACCTAATACAGAAATGTGACATCTTTCAAATCAGAGCCAGAAAACTCCCCAGTAGCCACTTGCTCAGGATCCTGCATTCAACATTTTCAGACCCCCCCCCAATTAACACAAACCTAATAACCTGATGCTGGAGCTCTGTGAGGGTCATGGGCCTCAAACTGGGAACTCTGGGTAAATCCCCCAGTAGTGAGAACTGCAGGCGGTCTGGGTTAGGACAGAACACTCCTAGCATGAGAAGTCAGGCACCACCAGAGGACCACAGCTTAGAGATCCACTACCTTTCCCAGGTGTGGGTAAGGTCAGTTCCAGATTAAAGAATGCTCATGGGCACCCAAACCCCTACAGCAGCCTCCCCCCCCCCCAAACTTCAAAGTGCCAAAGCCCCTGAACAGGACT